>NW_007726305.1:323586-441718 GCF_000696425.1 Galeopterus variegatus | reverse complement strand
AATCCCGTTGCCGGTCGGTCCCGGTCCGGTACGGGGACGACACTGGGGGTTGGGATCCGTTGCCGGACACGGAAAAAAAAAAAAAAAAAAAAAAAAAAAAAAAACATATTTAGCACTGATCAGATATTGAATTAATAGACAAGGAATTTAAAATATCTGTTATTAATATGTCCAAACACACAGAGGAAAAGATAAGGAATGTGTATGACAAGATAGGAAATTCCATCAGATCTAGATTCTATAAGAAAATAGGAATAGAACTAAATTTTGTAATAACTATAATCAGGAGCTCAATAGTGGGGTTTACCAGTTGATGGGAAGAGTAGAAGACATGATTAGAGATTTGGGAAATAGGTAAGAAAAAAATAACCAGACTGGATAATAGTGAGCAAAAACATGAAAGTATTAAAGAGTATAAGAGTTATGTGGGACAGAGGAAAACTAAAAAGGTAGGTGTAATTAAAGTCGCAGAAGGAATGAAGAGAGAAAAAGAAGCAGAAGTCATATTTCAAGATATAATAGCTGATTTTTCCCCAAATTAATATAATAGATTAACTCTTAGACTCAAAAAGCTCAGTGAAGTTTGTTGGTCAACACACACAGACACACCCCCCAAAACAACTCACAGGAAAAGTGTTGAAAACAAAAGACAGAGAGAAAATTCTAAACAAAGGTATAGTGTGTTGGGGGAAGACACAAAACTTTAAAAGGACAGCAATAAGAATGATAGATGGCTTTTTGACACACATGCCCATATACATACCCACTCACAAAAAATTTAAAGCAAGACAATGGGAGGACATCTTTAAAACACTGAAAGAAAACTAGTGTCAGTTTAGAATTATATATACAGTAATAAATTCTTCAGGTGAGAAATCTAGAAAAGATATTTTCCAATACATAAAAACAGAGAATTTTCCATCAGTAAACCTGAACTAAAATAAATTCTAGAGGGAGATTGTCAAAATGAAGTAAATAAATCCCAGTGGAAATGAAGATTTAGGAAGAATCAAATAGCAATGGAAATAATACATACATGTCTAAATATAAATAAATATTTATTGTACAGAAACATTAGTAATGCTGTTATTAAATTTAAATATTCCTAGAAATGAAATGTATGGGTGAAGAATAATAGGTTCCAAGCTGATCACATGTCCAGTGTTATAAAGTAAGTGCTCAAGGTAATTGTTTGTATTTGACAATAAGTGAAGTATTTTTGTTAAAATATCAGGACAACAACTAAAAAAGTAAAGAAAGGTAAAAACAGAAAACTATTAGTTGGATAACATTAAATAATAATTTATAAAAAGCAAAATTAGGAAGGAGGTAAGAAAGGAAAATAAATCAAGGTGGGTAAAAACTAATTGCATTATATTTAAATATTGTAAAATATTGCAAATTAAGAAACTAATATTATCTGACCAGTGGTGTGGGAAAAAAGAACCCAAATTTATGAAGTTTACAAAATAAATATTTTAAATATAAGAAAGTGACTATAGGCAGAGATTTCTTAAATAGAGTTCAGAAAGCATTAACTATTAAAAAGATAATTTCACTATTTTAAAAGATAAGATAGAAATATGAGAGAGAAAAGAAAAGCTACCAAATATGAAAAAGTTAATGAAAATCTAACAAATTACTTCTATCCAGAACTTATAAAGACTTCTTCCTTATTAAAAAGACAGCAACATCTAACTCAAAGAAAAGATATATAAGGGGTATAAACAAAAACTTTACAAAATAGGAGATTTAAGTAACTAATAAACAAAAATGCTCAACTTTAAAAATTGTTATAAGAAGGTAAAATCATGTATGAACCTGGAGTACATTAGGCTTAGTGAAATAAACCAGGTACAGAAGGACTAATACTGTATAATCTCACTGTTTTGTGGAATTTAAACAAATTGAACTCATAGAAGCAGAGAATAGAACGGTGGTACCCAAGGACTGGAGGAGGTTAGGGGAAATGGGGTGATACTGTTTAAAGAGAAAAAAGTTTCAGTTAGAGAAGAGGACTAAGCCCTGGAAATCTATTGTGCAGTGTGATGACTATACTTAATGATAATGTACAGTACACTTGAAAATTACTGAGCATAGATTTTAAATGTTCTCATCACAAAAATCATAACTATGTGAAGTGATGGTTTGTTGAGTAGCTTAATTTACTCACTCCAAAATGTATATATACATATATCAAACCATCATGTTGTACATCATAGATAGATACAATTTGTCATTGTCAATTAAAAATGAAAAAAACAAAAGTGAACATCTTTTTTTGTTTGTATTTGAACATCTTAACGTAATATCATTCCATAGCCATTTTACTGTCTCAGAAAAAAAAAGAAAGAAAGATAAATCCACAAAAAACAAAAAAGAACTGAAAAGCACCTAATGTTGACAAAGATATAAAGCAAGTTGAACTTTCATATCCTGTAGCTGGGGATGCACAATTTTATAACACCGTTTCACTTGTACTAAACCTGAATATGCACAGACATTAAGAACCTACATTTTTATCTCATTCAAGAATAATATGCAAATATGTTCACTCAAAGAAATGCACAAAAATCTTCACAGATCATTATTTATAATAGCCCAAATCTAGGAAAAAAAATAAAAAGCTCAAATGCTCATCAGGCATGAAAATACCCTTATATATTCATACAATATAACAATATAGAAAATATTGGGAGTACATAAATTACATGTAACGACAATTATCTTTTTCTCAGTCTGAATCCAGGGTCCACCACTCTACTATATGGAGTTGGAAAAATGTAATTAAATCCTCTACAGATACTAATTTTTAGAGATTGCAGTCCATAAAGGTAATTGGGAGTGTGGGAAAAGTGGTGTTTCCTGAGAGAGTGGCCATATGATATTACACAAGGTTTTTGAAAGAGACAGATGAAAGGACTGAGGAAAACTATGGGAAATAGAGGGACTTAAACAGGTGGAGGCACATTGAATACCTTCTTTATGAAGTCAAAATCTGTAGAATTGTTTTGCCACTCCCACCCCATCCCATCTCACAGTGTACAAGAAACAAATTAATTAAAGTGTTAATTTCATGTTATCCAGTATTCAAACACTATCTGTGATATCTACTTGAACAGTGAGTAAAAGAACTGCCTAAATGTTAATTATATTGCAGCATTGGTTTGGCTTAGAAGCATGCATGTTCTTGGGAAGAACATGCTATTCCATTGTAGCCTTATGGGCTAGATCCAACATGGATAGAGGAGGAGGCATCAGTCCTTCTTTTTAGAGTAGCAAACCCCCGTATGCAAGGTCATAAGAAGCTTTGTACATCACTGCAGAATGGTAAATTCCAGGCCCAGTGACCACAAGGACAATAGCCCTGATATTCCTTTTCCTAGAGAAGCAAGAAACAGTCTTCTAAAAGAAAAATAAAATCTATGCTACTCAGCAAATAGAAATCAGCAAAATTTAACATAAAATTGTTGTAATTGAACTAATGGGACTCTAACTTCAAATATTTCAAATACATATCAAATTATCTAGAAGTTTTTAGTAAGTTATTTAAAAATTTCTGTCTTCAGAACACTTTTTCTCTTTCTACTGACCCCCAGATATAAAAATCTGATGGAAGTGATGAGGTTAGTTTGAAGATGCAGACACTGAAGCCATCTCAGGTGAAATATGGGTTAAAAAAATATATAGTGGAGCAGCATCTTCAAAGGAAATTGTTACAGAGAAGTCAAAAGCATAGTGAGCCTCGCTGCTAATGGATGAGATCTGAGTAACCACTCAGCAATTGTGAAAAAACAACATCCAGGTACTACAGTATGTACCACCCTGCCATTCGTAGGACCAAGCTATTTGCCTAAAGTAGAAGAGGACACTATGTGTAAGTGTCACCCTAAGCACAGCCAAAATGGCAATATAACAATAAAAATCATGTGGATTATTTAAGCAATCCATGGAATTTTGGCTCAAAATTTCTTTGACTATTGTGTTGAATTTATTGCAGGAAAGTCATCTGAACTGAGAAGCTGACAGGGAAGACTAGACAGGAGACGACAGTAATGAAATACCTATAACACATTTACCCATGTTTTAGTCGGAAGAAGAAATTCGTAATGACTTAGTGAAAAAAAAAAAAAAAGGCTCCATTTATTGTCAAAATGACTTGACTTTTTGGCCTGTGACCTGAAACAATTCTGGAAAGAGTGTTATTTTTTCTGAACATAAAGTAAAATAAAATAAACATTTGGAATACAGATAGATTAAAGTACATGAAGAACATTTACTGTTCAAAATCATGCCCCAAATCTAATAATGGTGTAATGGAGTTGAAAAAAATGGTCAAAATTATATTATTATAAAGTAATGTTCTTGGTTACCTTGTAAAGATACTTCCTAAAAATTGATGGACTGTTGTAGTACTATTTTCTTTCCTTAAATTTCTACTTTGAAAAGTTTCTATAAATTGTCCATGCTCGCTTTATTTCTTTCACAAATTAGTCTTCATGTATTAACATAGCTCCTTTTATGAACATGGACAACCCAAAGAAGACATGAGTCTTATTCCCCAAGAACTTTATAATCAAAAAAAAAAAGATTAAATATACATTGAGTGATTAATAAAAATATACCATATCTGTTAATGATTTTGTTAATTTTATATCCATAATTTAACATTTATAAAAACAAAATTTAACATTTATAATTTAACATTTATATCCATAATTACTTTTATAATATAATTAATCATGAAAAAATTATCTTAAATTTAAGATGGTAAAAATGCTAAATAGAAAATAGAACTATATAGTAAGTGCTATAAAAATTCAGAGGAGAGGGAGTGAGACTTTTTAGAAAGACCAAATCCTGTGTGATAACAAAGATTGATGATCTTTTACAAAAAGACTTACAAACGAGAGCCAGGTATATTTGTAGAGGCTGTTATTCCTCCTTGCTTTAGAAACCACAGTTCATCTCTTTCCTTTTAGAGGGGAACCCTTCATCATTACTCACTTTTTAGAAAACTACAAAATATATTACTACAATGCATTTCCTGCCAAAGAATACAAAATAATACAGGTTTGGCTAATCACAGTACTTGAAAAGGTGGACATGTGACTTATGAAGGGCCAATAATATAACTTTTTTGAAATTAGGTAAAAGTTTCTTGAACAAAGGTCCTCTTTATGCTAAACTCGATATATTTAGCATAATGTAAGCATGGAGCTGCTGACTATATTAAGAAAACAATTTGTGATAACTGAGAATAAGGCCATTTACAGAAAATAAAATAATGGTAATATCTGTGTGTCTGTGCATGTAGAGACACATAGAGTCATAATATTTGCAAGTCTCCAAATTCTGCCCTAAGACCAGTTCCTTCCAGATATTTCCAGTTTCATTAGCCAATTTGTCCTTATTTTGGCTTATACTAGTTTGAATTGTGTTTCTATCCATTCGCATGAAAGAGTCTCCCTTTTTACAATGACATTTCATACAATATCAAAACTTCAGAAGTTAAGGGTCATATTTAAGAAAGGGTTTGCAGAAAAAAATGTCTATGAAAAACACAGGAATAAAGTGCTCTAAACAACAGGGTCAAGACTAAGTGCCAAGGGCAGGAGGGATCTTAATCATCATTCTGGGCAAGAGCCTCAAGATGTCATGCCAAAGAATCAAAGAGGATGAGGTGAATTCAGATGATGTTCACTATCTGTATAAAGATCCACATGAGTGAGGAAGTGAACTTTCTCTGGCTGAGCCTCAGTTGAGATGACAACCCCATCGACTACCTTGATTATAGCCTTGCAGAGGACCAAGCTAAACCATATTCAGACCCCCGACATGCAGAATCTGTGACATAATGTGTTGTTTTGATCTGCTAATTGTGTGGTAATATTATTACACAGCAATAGATAACATACAGATTTGATACAGCATAGAACATGGTTTTCTAAGATTTAGGGAGATTGGACTGTTACAATTTATCATGTAAGATTTGCTTACCTACTCACCAGAGGACAGACGGCACACCTTTCACCACATCTGTGAAAAATATATTTGTAATGAGAATCTCAGAATTCTTGAAGGACTCTATGGTACCTTTTTTATGTAGGTCAGAAACTGCAGGGAGAACTTCTACCATTGAACTGAGGTATCTAACCAGAGAATAATGGGACCTTGGTGTGGTGGGGCTAAGAGAAGGAACTGAATCACCAAAGACAAGGCAAGGTGAGAGTGATTATTATAATGAACAGCAAAAGCAACCCAGTAATCATGGTAGTCTGACTCACAGAGAGACCTGTGGCATTGGCTGGTTGATCACGGTGTCTCTAGATTCAAAACAGATTGGCACACTGATAAATTATTACTTTATAATAATTTGATCTGTATGATCTGTATAAGCAGTAATGTTCCAGGTCTGGTGAACAGGAATGTGACTTGAATCCCCCAAACAGCAAGTCACACTCACCCAACCAATCCCCAGACTTGAGCCAGCTTACATACCCATAATCTGTTGAATAAAATGTAAGCTTGGTCCCCTGGAGGAGGGACCTTCCTATACTGCCAAAAATTATACTTTAAATCTTCTTCTAGCCTTACTTAGAGGCACTTTGCACATTAACCAGGGTAAGTATGCATCATATTTTTGGGTATTACTGAACTCTGGCTCCCCATTGACATGAATTCTTGGAAATCTATGACTTCACTATAGTCTAGCATTCAGAATAAGGATTGATGAAAAGCATGAAATCCAGTCCATTATCAAGAAACTAAGATGGACTTTTAGCTCAAGTCCATCTCACAGTGGACCTAATGAGTTCCCAAACCTACCTTTTGCTAACTTTTACAGTTCTAGAATAATTAGGATAGACATACTCAGCATCTAGCAGAATAACCACATATGTGTTGTTAGTTACCTGTTGTGGTGTAGTGATATAACCACAAATTTAGTGGCTTAAAATTATTTTGCAATTTTTCAGCTCATAGTGTCTGTAGGTCTGATGTCTAGGCATGTTTTAGCTGGGTTCTCTGCAAAATTGCGATCAAGATGTCCTAGGGCTGGGTTCTCCCTAGAAGCTCTACTGGAAAGCATCTCTTCCAAGCTCACAATGTAGTTAGCAGCATTCAGTTCCTTCAGGTGTCCAGGAAGAGGTAAGGGCTTCTTTTCCTGCCATCTATCAATTAGGGACTGCCCTTATTTCCTTGCCACATAGCGCTCTCTATAGGGCCGTCTACAATGTGGAACTTGTTTCTTCAAATGCAACAAAGGATTAGGAAATGCGGTGAATAAGACATTAAGATTCTGAAGCTCCGCTGGCAGCAAGATCTTGGATTCAACGCTTCTGATTCTCAAAACGGTTGAAATTCTTTTCAACTAAGTCCAGAGATAATCCCGACACATTTATGAATGATTAGTAGGATTTATATTACAAGAGAGGTAGAGACCATTCTAAGCAGCCTGGAGTGAGTGAAGTTTGGGGAAAATTGTAAGCAATGTAGAAATTAATAACACTGGTTTGTCTAGGAACAAATCAGCATGGGGAACAAGACTCCTACTACTAACTAGACAATGAAGTAATGGTTATATAAGCAGCTTGTAAATTTTATCCTGCATTTAAGGTGGAGCCAGTGTCTTTGATAAGAGACTGATATGAAATAATGAAATAATATGACTATTACAAATGATAAATAATAGATATTATATATTGTAATAATTATTATTATGATATATCTATATATGCCCAAATTTCTTCATGAAATATTTTGAGGCAGCTATAGACCTGATTGTGTTTGACTCTTTTCAATATGTTACTGTGTCTCCCCAAAATACAATTTCAGTGCAAATGGACTAAAAGTTTGTGGGGATCTGTTTGTGATTAGATTTGTAATTCCTCCACTTATGGATACTTTATACTGCTGAAATTGAGATAGTTCATTCCATTAACCTCAATATCTATCAAGTATGTAATTTAATGGAAAATAGCACTTATCTATTCATTGTGAAAAGCATATTGAGAAGCTATTCAACAGTTAGATTAAGGTACATATTATTTGGCCCGACTTCAAACAGTTATATCTGACATGTCTGCCAAGTGATATCAATATGGCTGAGTTTAAAAATTAAGAACAGGTTTCTATATATACATCCTTTTTTTTTTTTTTTAGATATTTAATATATTAAGAAAATAGACCAAGCATCCCTCTTCAAAGTTAAACATTTTTCAGTGTGGAGATGCTTTAAATTTTTGAGAGTTTCTTCTGTATTTAAGATTTACCAGTGATGCCATCTTCTTGCATTTCACTATGAAAGAACTTATAAAGAATTTATTTTTTTGTCAGCACTATGGTATCAAGTAAAAAATGAAGTGAAAGATAACATATGGCTCTTATCATAACTAATATAAGCAATAAAGCTAAACTAAACTTTGTAAATATTTTCATGATTCAGAAAATGTTTATGACATGACACATGGTGAATTACCCACAAACAGATTAAAAGAGTGAGTATTAAGATAAACTGTTTCTCACTTAATAATAATAGAAGAAAAATTCTAAACCATGAAAATAAAGAAAATGAAAGTAAACACCACAATATTTTATTTAATACATAATATGTTTAAAGACTGCACATCAGCACTGTAATTTTTTATTAGGCTTTGACATTCAAGTAATAGTCATTTATTACAGATAAGTTAATTTACCTTAGTTCCACTAAGCTCTAGGTATTACACCATCATGGTATTTAATTTTGGTTCTCTCTATTATAGTCCAGAAAATGTAATCATTACCTTCATAGTCAGCAACAGCAGCATTGGCATTTAATGGTCACATACAATGTACAGGAGAGTAGTTGCCTAAATCTCTGTTCTATACTAAGAGCTGTTTCAGAGCTAGAGGCCTGCATTACTCAACTTTGTATCAGAAGTTTAAATATGTAACTTAATAATGATTTGATAAATAAGTACAGAATTCAAATAAATTGACTTAAAAAGATTTTATTTTGGGAGTTCTCAACCATAAAATAAAAGTGCTAATTATCATCTCTGATTACTTTTAAAGAGAATCAAATAAATGATAGTAGTTCTAGTATACAAGAGTACAATAATGTTGTTTTAAATATTATTATACAAACACAATTAATTGATTTACATTTTAAAGAATACTAGACTTTTATAGGAAAATATGCAGTCTTACAATGGAATGATCTGTGTGTATGTGTGTGTGTGTCTATGTCTGTACAGGGAATGAGAACAGGAGGGATGTTTGAAGATACAGTTGTCAAGCAGCACCGGTCCTTATCAGCAAGCAACTGCTAGATCAGCTCTCTATACATTGATAGTTTCAGCCAAGTAAGGTAACAACCATGAACTTAAATAGATTATTACTCATGTGATAGCATGGCATGCAAAATTAACATTTGCATCAGTTCCTTCTTTTTCCCAAGTCCCAAAAAGGCAATGCAGAGTGAGTTTATGTAAGAACTGTGCACACAGAGCTCTATGCCACAGCTGAGGAACCCTGAGTTTACAAAAAACCCAATTGTATAAGGGTGTTTCTAGCAAATCTGCCCAAACTTTATCCCAGAGGGACCTATTATCATTATGGTACTACTCAGGAAACAAAGTTTCCCTCTGCCCAAGAAAGGGACACTATGTCTAGGTACTGAAGCTACTTGCTGTGAAAAGATGGTTGAATTTGAAAAGATAATCTGGGAAAAAAAATTAAGATATTCAGAAACACCGGGGGAAGTTGCCTTATAAAAATGGCAAGTATAGGCTCAAATCAGCAGGACAAATACTGTTTAGTTACCATTCACTAATGGGCATGTTTTGCCTGATCTAAGAAAGGCAAAAACTGGATAATTACTGCAGTTGTTGATTATATTCCAATATGTTTACACAAAATCTGAAGGGTGTCTTTTATATTTGACCCTTTTAAGAAAACAAAAAGGCCATTGGCGAAGAACTAATGCAACATCCTGGCATGGAATGTACATTTTTTAAAATTAATAACTTTATTTATAGAGCAGTTTTAGGTTCACAGCAAAATTGAGTGGAAAGTAGAGAGAGTTCCCGTGTACCCCCATCCCCAAACATCTACAACTTTCCCCACCATAAATATCCCGCACTACAGTGGTCTATTTCTTGCAATTTATGAACCCACATTGACAATTATAAACCAAGTTTCATAGTTCACATTAAAGTTTACTTTTGGTGTTGTACATTCTATGTGCTTTGACAAATCTATAATGATGTGTTTCTACCATTATAGTATCATACAGAATAATTTCATTGCCACAAAACCCTCTGTGCTTTGCCTATTTATCTCTCCTTTCCTCAACCCCTGGAAATCACCGATCCCTTTAATGTCTCCATAATTTTGCCTTTCACAGAATGGCACATAGTCAGAATCATAAATATTTATCTTTTTCACTTGATATACACTTAAGTTTCCTCCATGTCTTTTCATGTTTTGATAGTTCATTTTAGCCCTGAATAATGTTTCCTTGTCTGGATGTACCACATTTTATTTATCCACTCACCTACTGAAGAACAACTTGGTTGTTTCCAAGTGTTGGAAGTTATGAATAAAGATGACATACGTGTTCAGGATTTTGTAGACATAAGTTTTCAACTCTCTTGGGTAAATATAAAAGAGCATGATTGTTGGATTGTATGGTAAGAGTATATTTAGTTTTGTAAGAAACTGCCAAACTGTCTTCCAAAGTGGATGTACCATTTTGCTTGGATGAGAGTTTCTGTTGCTCCAAATTCTTCCCAGCATATGCTGGTGTCAGTGTTCTGGATTTTGGTCATTCTAATAGATTCACAGTGGTATCTCACTATTTTTTTAAATTTACATTTCCCTAATGATATATGATGTGAAATATTTTCTCTATCCTTTCTTGCCATCTGTATATCTTCTTTTGTGAAGTGTACATATTTTATTTATAATTAAAATTCAATCACCGAATTAGAGATAATTGTAAGTGAACTAGAAAATCATATAAGTGTTATCCTCCAAATTCTCTACTCTAGCTTATTGTTAAAACAAATGTATATCCAAGTTCTGTCATTATTAAATTTTAGTATCTAAATTGTTAAAATTTATTTATTTTCAATGATAAAAGTAACATTTAACTTAGGATTATACATGTGTATCTACTTCTATTGCCATTTCATAGTATAAGATTTCAAAGCAACTGTTGAGTTGGGAGAGATGTACAGATCATTTGCCCTGAGATAGGAAAAAATGTTGAGATAGTATTATAATTTTTGCCAGACAGAAGCACGCAAAATCAGCAGGACCTAGTCATTAAGATCTTGAAGATCTTTAATCTTTAAATGTGAAAGATACTATAATTTTGACGGCATCTTCACTGGAGAAGACACAGTATATAGATAAGCATCCACATAGATTTCCAAAAAGTTATAAGAAGTTTTCATGTGTGTATGTTTACACCACGGGCAACAGAAGGAGGATGTTGGTGTACTTCACTTCAAAACTAAATCATATGACTTAAAATTGTCAGGTTTTTGATTTTACTTCTGAGAAATTGAGGAATTATAGATCATGGGCCACAACGGTAAGAACTTCGTAATGTTAGTAACATCTGTGCATGTGTGTGTGTGTTTTATTTTTGTTATTCTACAGTACGAAACTTTGTATTAAAAGGTGTTCTTGTGATTTTTGTCAGAAATGAAGGGGATTAATGGGCATATACACTCCACTCAGAAGATGGGCTTGAGGAGACGTCCAACAAGAGTGCGTGTGTGTGTGTGTGTGTGTGTGTGTGTGTGTGTGTGTGTGTGTGTGTGTGGTGTGTTATCGAAAACCATCAGGCATTGCTTTAAAATAAGCCTTTTCCTGTTTGAATAATCTTACATTTCATGTTCGTCTATTCCTCTGGCTATGAGAACTGGCTAGGGACAGTAAAAGTCAATTTAAGACAAATGCTGTTTCTTTGAAATTTTGGGGGCTTATGTGCTTGCTGTCCAGTTGTGACAAGGAAGAACGCTCACATGCAAAGGATAGTCATACTGCTTGCCCTTTAGGTCCTATTATTTTGCTGTAAATCAGAGCAAGTGTCAGGAAGGATATCTCCTTGTACTGGGCAACTCTGAATCCTACACCTTTGCTCCAGGGAACATGGTGTTCTGCAGAAGCCATCAGCCTGCCATGTGATGCTCAAAACTGGAGCCTTGGACCCACAGTCACTTTTCAGCCAGAAAATGCTCATTCTTTATGTTAAACTTCTAAATAACGTTGTGTTTGAATAACATGATTTTACTGATACAAATGAATTGCTTTTTTAAAAATGCTATAGTGAATGGGTTATCCAATGAGTTAGTCACTAAAACTGAATCTCACTGGGAAAAAAAAAAAATGCTACACCTTAAATTACTTCAGGATACTAGTGATTTTTCTTTATGTTGTTTAGGTGAGCAGAACTCAGTTTTACCAGAATAAGAAAAAAAAAAATTGACAGGAATTCCAATTTGAAATTACCTGAATGTACATGACTCTGTAATAGTAGACCAAAAGAGAGAGCTAATGCGCTAAACATAGTTTGCAATGACTTAACTGCTTAACAGAAGTGAACTAAACCTATGCTATTGTTTATAATTGTGTGGTGTTTTTATGATAAAATGTTTCTGAAGTATCTTCAAAATTGTATCATTCATACCTTCACCAGCTTAAAGTGACAAAAGGAGAAAATAAAATTATGAAGTACATATCATTTCCAAACCTCTAGGTAGTCTTCCTTCTCAAGGTTAAAAAGTAGAAAAAGCAGAGAAAGTAAAATAACGTTTCTTGAGTAAGCACTGATATATCATTTACGAGTTAGTACAGGGACTACTATTATTTCCAGGCTGTTTTATAAATAAAAACCGGTAGGTATTCTTTGCCTATAAACAGAGAAACAGCCCAAACTCTGAGATATTCCAGAAAGATGCCCAGGAAAGAAAAGGAAGAGGGAAGGTTTATAGAAAAACAATGTTCTACCTGTGAGAAAAAAATAAAAGCACACTGCTCTTTGGAAAAAAATGATCAGAAACTTTAATGCATAGAAAAAGTATAGTAATGTACAAAACAAGTAAACGCTGAAAAAATTTTTTCATTGTATTAAATAGTGAAATTTCTAGTATGAGAAATTTCAGCAGGTTAGTAGCTCAGGGAAAAGGTTATCTTCATTTTCCATCAGAATTAACAAGTGAAATCAATGTCAGAAGACAGGAAACAAAGATACCCTGCAGGTGTACACGGAATGACAAGCGAACAAGTTCGGTCCCAAAGGAAATTAGTGGGCAAAATTTATTTGAAGAAGTAATTATCCAAAGTGAGGAATCCTTTTAAGCTCTTTGAACCCTGAAATGGGAAATTCCTCTGTAAAAGATCTGATAAAGGCATGGAAAAATAAAGTACTATGCATTCGGTCCCTTTACAGGAAAAAGTAATGTTTTTAATTTAACTGAACCTGAAAATAATTTCACCGTCCTTGCCAGTACAGTTTTAAATAAAATCAGCAAACATGGCAGTTTCACAATATAAAATGTTCTGTGCTTCTAAACAAACTTTTATTTCTCCTATGGCAATACTCAAAATACCAAAGAAACGTAATAACAAGTAAAGCTATATCCCAGTTGCTATATTCGGTAGACAATTAGATATAAGCTCAGAGAGGTCTGAGGTAGCCAATTAAATTTTGATTTCATTAGTGCAATTCACACTATGAATATAAATGGTATCAGTAAGAAAGTCAGAAAAGAGTAGGCACTGTAACATTGGGAACGCTCTGATGCTATGGTTGTGAGGAGGAGAAGCCAGTAAAAGGTAAAGAGAAAGAACTTTCACAGAAAAATAACAAGAGAAACTGTAATCACATAAGCCAATGAGAGTAATTTAAAAATAAGAAAGAAATAAAAAGGCTAGAATTGCTCACTAGATTTAGCAACATGAAAGTTATTTTTTATCTCACTGTTTTGAAGTGGAGTATTACAATGACTGAGTACAAAGTGAGCCAATGAAACTGGTGGTTAAAAAAGTATTTTCAGAAGGTCAGATGTATATGGAAGACAAGGTATATATCCTTAAAGGAAAAGATATATGGTGCCAAGGGAAGGAATTTTTAGAATGACATTTCATCCCAGATTCTGTTTCTGCCCTTAGGTGTTATTTTGTATTTTTTGACTGTAATATCTTTCCCCAGATGTCTGAGGACGATTAGTTTGGCTTGCCATGTTTTTGAGCAATGCGCACTGCTTTTCTCCTGAGCTCCAAGTTAGAAAAAACACAGATTAGCATCTTGTACTAGTCCTTTAGATAGTGGCAAGTCACATTAGAACATACAGGTGGGAGATGGAACTGTACAGGAGAAGAGTATTTGTATGTCATTGAAGTTCAGCTGATATCAATTTGAATTATATGATTACAGATTTAATATGTTAAATGCAACCCCCATAATAACCACACAAATATCTATAAAACACACACAAAAGAAAATGTGAAGGGAATCCAAATGGTTCACCACAAAAAGTCAAACACAAAAGAAGGCAGTAATGAAGGACGTGAGGGACAAAAAAATGGTATACATATTACAAAAATCAAATAGCAAAATAGCAGAAGTAAATCTCTATCAGTAATTACTTTATATGTAATGGATTATGTTCATCAACCAAAAGGCAAAGATTGAGTGAGTGGATAAACAAGCAAACAAACAAAAACATAGTCCAACTATATACTGTCTATAAGCGAGTCACTTAGGATCCAGAGACACAGATTAAAAATGAAAGGATGCAAAAAGATACTTCATGCAAATAATAAAGAATAAAAGATAGCTAGGGTAGTTATGTAAGTATCAGACAAAATAGACGTTAAATAAAAAATTTACAAAAGGCAAAGAAGTACATTTTATATTGACAAAAATGTAAGTTTACGAAGAAGATGTAGGTATAAACATCTATATGTCAGGTAACAGATCGCCAAAATATTTGAAGGAAACATAGACAGAATTAAATGAAGAGATAGACAGCTCTACAATAATAAATGGGCACTTAATTATGCCACTTTCCATAATAAATGAAATATTTAGAAAGAAGATCAAAATGGAAATAGAGGACTTCAACAATAGTATAGACCCAACAGACATAAAATATTATACCCAATAGCAGCAGATACACAGTTTTCTTAAGTGCTCATTAAGCATTCTGTAAAGTGGACCATATATTAGGCTACACATCAAACTTCAATAAACATAAAAATTTGATAGCATATAAGGTATCTTTTCTGATTACAATGAAATGAAGCTATAAATCAATAACAGAAAGAAGCTTAAAAATCATAATATATGAAGACTAAACAACACACCATTAAACAGCCAATGCTCCAAAGATGAAATTGCAAGGGCGATTAGAAAATATTTGAGATTAGTGAAAACCAAAACAGAACAAACCAAAATTTAAAGGATGCAGCAAAGATAATGCTCAGTGGCAAATTTGCAATTTTAAATGCCTATGTTAACTAAAAACAAACCAGCAAACAAACAAAACTCTAAAATCAATAACCTAAGTTTACATCTTGAAGAATTAAAAAGTAAGAGCCAAATAAATCCAAGCCCAAAAGAAGGGAGAAATTAAAAAAAAAAAAAATAGAATGGTGATCAACAAAATAGAGAATAAAAAAAATTGAGATTATCGATGACCCCCAAAATTGGTTCCTGAAAGAGATTGACAAAATTGAGTAATGGATTAACATTTTGCTAGCCTGAAAACAAAATAAGGTTATGTGAAAAACACTTAATCAGATGAAAAATGGAGACTTTATTACCAATTTTATGGAAACAAAAGAATTATGAGATAATACTGTCATATTATCTAATCAACAAATTAGATAACTTAGATAAATTAGACACATTCTATAGAATGCAAACAAAGTAAAAGGGGGTATCATCTCAATTCTTGCAGAAAAATGTGTTTGACAAAGACTTAAGAGAATAAAAATACAAACAGTATACCTTATGAATACAGACACAATTGTCTTCAAAAACTACTAAAAAATCATATCCAGCAACATATAAAAGGGATTACGTACAATGACCAAGTTTGATTTATCCCAAGAACTCATTGAGCATCTGAAAAACAATTAACATAATAGAAAAAGTACGAGAAATTACATGAACACCTCAACAGATACAGAAAACATTTGACAAAATACAATAGTATTTCATGATAATAATATCCAGGGAACTAGGAATAGAAGGAACTTTCTCACCATGATAAACACATTTTTGAAATCTGACAGGAAACATTATACTCAATGGTTAAAGACTGAAAGCTTTTTCCTTAAGATCAGGAGTAAGACAGGATGCCTACTTGTCCTACTGCCATTCAATATTGCACTGGAAGTTTTAGCCAGAGCAATAGACAAGAAAAAGAAAGAAAAGGCATCCAAACCATCTATTCATATATAAGGTGACATAATCATATATATGTAAAATCAATGAATCTATAAGAAAGTTATTAGAGCTAATAAACAAATTTAACAAAGTTGTAGGGTACAAGATAAAATATACAAAAATCAGTAGTGTTTCTATACACCTGCAATAAACAATCCCAAATGGAAAATACAATAGCAATTCCATTTAAATAGTACCTAAAAGAAACAAATACCTAGGGATAAATATAAACAATGGAGTGAAAGACCTAAAAAACTAAAAAACATACTCTGAAATACTCTGAAACTAAAAAACATTGCTGAAAGAAATTAAAGATGACAAATAAATGAAAAGACATACCATGTTTATGGGTAGAAAGATATAATATTGTTAAGATATCAATCTTTCTTACAGCAATCTACAAATTCAATGAATTCCTATCAAAATTCCAACAGCTCTTTTTGGTAGAAAAAGGGAAAGTTGATCCTCAAATTCATATGAAATTTCACAGGGCTCCAAATAGCCAAAGCAATCTTGAAAAAAGAAAGTCAGAGTACTCAAACTTACATTTCTCTATTTCAAAACTTACTACAAAGCTACAGTAATCAAAACCATGACCCAACTGGAATAGTGACAAATTAATATAACTTGAATAACTCTTCACAGAGGTTCTATTTCACTTATCCATGAATATGAGCAATTTGATTTACAGCAGGAATTGTGTTTGTGTTTGTTTGTTTTAAATATGTGTGTGTGTGTGACTGCAAATCAAATTACCTAATTTTTAAGTCTGTATCTATCTTAGCTTTGCAATCTTTGATAGATCAGTTTACCCTTTTAAGCACAATTTCTTCATGTGTAAAACGGTGGATAGAGCTATTGCTACCTCCTCAGATATTTTCAGGATTAAATAAAATAGTTCTGTGTGGCATCACTTAGCACAGTGTCTGCTATATAATATCTGCTCAATGAACTCTAAGTCTTCATTCATTTGTTATTGTCAAACCAATGCTTATGAAGGTGGATGTTTTTGTCTTAGAAGGGAAAAGGTCTTCCCATATATTTTCTACAGTCCAGTGTTTCTGAACCTTGCCACATATTTCGGATATATTCACATTAGACACTCCAGGTACAATTTTGCACATGATCTGCAATGATACTTTGTCTCACTAAAGAGGATATATTTGAATAGAACTGCCACTATTACAGATGTAATATTGAATCTGATACAAATTATTGAAGTGATTCATTCTTATATTTACACCACCTATATTACTAATAACATATATCTGCAACACCCTTTAAAAGTGATCTTTTCAGACATCTTTTCCTGGAGACCACCCTATGATAGCCAATAGGTTCCATCTTACAGAATAGTTCCAACCAAGTGGTAATGGCTCTCTTGATTACAGTATGGATGAGGAATAAGAAAAGGCACATTAGTTCATTTTGAAGGGGTTCTGTAATTGATTACCAATAGCCACTACTAGAACAGGAGGGAGAAGTGGTCACTCACAAGCCAGGTTGTCTGCCATTCCTAGATTATTTTGTTTAAAATTGTAACATTGTATTAAAGTAAGACAGTTTATTATTATATCAGTGAGTGTTTAGAATCTGTGAAAATATTATTTAGAATCTGTGCTTTGGAGTAGAGAGCCATATATAACAAACTTTAGTTGCTAATGTGTCATAATCTTTATAGGAAGATATAAGTTTTTAAACTAAATGGTCTAAAATTTACTCCAGTAAGCCATACTTCAAACAGAATAAACCTAAGCAGTAGGTGGGCTTTTCATTCAAATATACACAAGCAAACTTTTGCCTTTATAGGTGATACAATGGACTTATTACCTTGCATTGTTCTGTAGCACATAAAGAAGTTGATTAATGCACCCACCAATGACACTGAGAGAACCTGTATTATCTATATACATGCATGAATAAAATAATTTTAATTTGAAAAAAAAAACCAATATATATGATAGAGGCTATTTATCTTCTTAGGGGATAGAGTCAAGAAAATTAATTATGTTCTTACAATGATTAAAAATAGAATTTCACCTAAATGACCTCTAATGCTTACTTTTGAGAGGATGAGTCTATATTTGAATAGTTTAATATACCCTCTCTTTTTTAGCTTGGATCTCACATAACAAAGTCTATTCTTCTCTAACAAGTACATGATGTATGAGGAACAACCCCTGAGATACATACCTTTTTGGTTTACTGAAACATCCAAAGGAAATTAATGCATCAAAGTTATTTAAACACTAAAGGAGGCATTATATTAGAAAATTAAATATTTAGTATAACATAAAAATAATTCTTAAAATAATTAGCAGTAAAAATGTTTCTAGTAAATGAGTATTAAACAGTAACTTTGTAAAATTATTTTGTTTATTATATTTTTTTATGGCAAAGACCAGATTAAATTGAACTCAAAGTTCCAATACAGGTTTTTCCCTTCATTACAACAATTAAGTAATAAATAGTACTGCATGGTTTTAAATTGTGCTACATAAAATGTTTCACTTTGTTGCCCATGAAGTTCAATACAATCTGAATCAGAACTTTTTGAAATTTCTATTTAAATCTCTTTGTCTGTCTCTTTCTCTTTCTCTCTCTCTCTCCTGGCTCCATGTCAGCTTTAGAGTAAAAGAGGATGGAAACATCCTTGAGAAGGGCAGGAAGAACTGAAGGCCAATATCTGGACTAGAATTCGTGACGTGAATATATAGTCACCATGTTTATAATATCCAGATGTAATATATAAAAACAATATTGCTTCAGATTTTAAGACTCTCCTGACCTGATACATTTTCACATTTCTCTAATAATGTGCAGAATTTAACATGAAGAGCTTTGATATCTTACACGCACACACACACACACACACACAGAGAGAGAGAGAGAGAGAGAGAGAGAGAGAGAGAGAGAGAGAGAACCAGACTGTATAAATTAAATGGTGATAAATTTACTTCAGCCCCTTCACCCAGTGGTGTTGGAGGAAATACGACACCATTAATAAGAAAATCCCAGATGACTGTTATTCAGGATCTTTAGCAGCTCTTGTCATTTTGTCATTAATTAATAAATTAATTAATCAATTTAATTTTTTTAAAAAAATGTATAAATTTATTGATTTATTCATTCATTTTTATTTATCCACTTTGGATTTATACAATTTTAGTATTTTTTATCAATCTATTTATTTCTATACATGTTTTTTAAAAATTCCATGAACAACTGTCCTTTTAAAGCACTATCCAGGGGAAAATAAAGATTATAAAGATTAAATGTCTGCCCTTCAGGAGACTGTACTCAGTTTAAAAGAAGAAGTTCTGGTGTTCTAGGTTGACTACAACAAATAATAGTGTATTGTATATTTCTAAGTAGCTAGAAAAGAGGATCTTGAATATAATCACCAGAAAGAAAAGATAAATGTTTAGGTAATGGATAGGCTATCTATCCTAAGTGAATCATTGTGCAATATATGCACGTATGGCAACAACAGAATATACCACACAAACATGTACAATTAAAAAATAAAATATATTTGGAGCAAAAAAAAAGTCAATGGTGACATAAAATGTAGGCTATTGCATTTTTGCTGTGAACGTGTTCTGGTAATAAAAAATGTTGTTTTAGTAAGGAAAAAAGAAAGAGGTATTGATAGATCATGCCAATGCATTTTTAAAAGTGACCAGCATAAGGTATTTGGTAATTGAGAAAAGGAAATATCATTCTGATCCTTGAAATATTTCATAGAAATGGCAATTGATAAATTGCACCTTGAAGTATAGGAAGAATTTAAGGAGGTAGACTTAAGAATGGTAATATTTAAATAGAGAAAATGACAGGAGTAAGATTCCATGGTATGATAATATACGCTTGTTTAGGAGATCAAAACAATTTATTTTAAAAGTCATTTAATGCTGATACTGGCTCTCAAGAGCCATTTTGCACATGTCTTCCAAACTCTTCATTCAGAGACATCATCTTATAGCTTGAAGTTAGAAAGAGTGAGAACATTCACATTACAGAAATCATGACACATTACAAAGCAGTGCCTCTCTCTCCACTCACCCAGACAGAACATGCTGACCAGCACAATACTGAATCAGATTGTTTGGCTCAAATCCTGACTTCCACTACATCCTACCAACAGTGTGGTCTTGGGTATTTCTTACTTCTATGATCTTGAGTTTTGTCTTCTATAAAATTAGGATAATAAAAATAAGTCACTTTTTAGTTTTGTTGTGATATTGAACAAGATAATAAATACAAAGCACTTAGAACATTGCCTGTTACCTAGTAGATGTTTGGTAAATGTATGAGGAAATAATACTTAATAACAATTAATTAACAACATTTTATCAATTAGTAGCACTTAATAATTAATACTAATTGTTTTGATTGAAGACTTTCAGAAACTGGCATGCTGTACTGTAAGATAAGGCAGTTTGAGGGTGACATGCTTTAGGAAGTGTGAGCTGGCCCAGGTGTGGAAGCCTCATTAGAGTTCGCAGAGATCCAGGGTGGTGAAGTCAAGTAATCCATATGTAACAGCCAAGGACCTTTCTAAAGGGCATTCTGAACAGAATCCAAGGGTACCTATTCAATTGCAAAAGTTCCATCATTTACCTCCAAGGAGCCAAAATGGTTGATTGGGGGAAAAATGTATTTAATGATGCACAGATTTAGTCATGATCACAAATAGTAAAGACCCAGAAATCAGAAGACCTGCTTTCTGGAAAGTTGTATATAGCACTGACTGGTCTATCAATTCCATTATAACCTGAACTTTTTCTGAAACAGAAATTGAATAGTACAATGATGTTTTCAAGTATTATTAAATACTAAAATATCAGCATATTAGATGTGCATAAGAGTTTGAATATTTAATTCAGTATCATAAATATGTTCAAGTATTTATTAAAAGTTTCCGGTCATTTAAATACAAATACAAAATAGCCTCTGATATGAATGATATTCAATAAAATTATGAGATGTGGATATACACATAAATTTAAAATTAGACACAACTTCTTAAGCCATTGCAAAGAATTCTAAAGATTTAAAATAATAAATTCAGTTTCAGTAGTAGAGAAGTCTTCTTAAAACAAATAAAATTTGATTAAGAATTGATGGGTAGAGAATAGAAACCAAGCAGAGATAACACATTATATGTTATGTTCCTGAACTATGAAAGTTTTAATGGGGAGAATTTTATCAAATATAGAAAATAGATAAGTCTGGAAGGCCGTATAAGCAGTGCTAAAAATGTTAGAAAACCATATTTAATTTAAATTTGCAGATTGTCTTTCCACAATAATTAGGTGAAATTTTTATAAGAGAAAATGTTAACTTAAAATATTTGCTATAATTAATTTTTTACTCAGTGTGGGAAAAACATCTGCTCATTGTTGTTCATATTATTGCTACTACATTATTTACAGGGCAAGGAGGAATAATGCTTTCAAGCACACATTAATCTTATATGTTGTGACATGTCCTTTCGGTTTTCCTCTCTCTGAGCAGGTCTAAGGGTCAAAACATACAGGCTTTATATGCATATTTTCCTTATGTGCAGTTGACATTTTATAGAGCTCTTTGTTTTATCTGTAACATATCTGTCTTATAACCTTGCTATGGGCTTTATCCTTGAGAGGATTCTTCCAAGAGTGTGGAGACTTCAAAGGGTGATAGGTGAAAGGAACATTGATGAGAAAAATAAACTCTGAGACAGTGAGACAGATTTTCTCATAGCAAAGCTAATAAGGGAACCTGGTAAAAGTAGAAAAGCAGAGTCATCTTTACAAGGAAAAAAATTACAAAATTAAATAAATTACAATGCAAAGCCCATTATATAAGCTCCATTTAGTTTAGCAAAATTAGTACAGTTGGTTAAAAAAGCAGATGGTTACTTGTGATTGTGGACAATACACTCTGAAACCTAACTGACAATGCTTCATGAGGAAAAAAGGCAGGCGTAATATATAATTACTCAGTTTTATATTTCACCCTAGACAGACATCATGCACATCTGCTCTTGGATATCTAGGAAAAATATGATTCCTTTAGATTTTATTTTTTTAATCTTACTTTATTTTTTATTTTGCAGGCTTATCAACTGCTTTGGCTATTGAGGTGGGATATTGTGAGAAACATGTGTTTTGAGTTTTATGGCCTCTTAATTAACAGTTAATTCAACCATAGAGAAGTGCCTAATATAACTAGAATTAGAGTATCATTTCAGATGGAGTCTCTATCCTCAGAAATTTAAAAAAGTGTGAGAAGTAAGAGAGTACTACTATATTGGATTCTGGGGAACAGAGGAAAATATAACTTGCATCATAAATTGTTTAAGTGGTTCACAAAAAGCCTCTGCTATACGTACTCAGATTTTTATCAACTGAATTTGATCATTATATCTATAGAAAACATTATATGATTTTGTGTTGGAATGGGTTAACCAAATAATTTTACTGTTAAGTAGAGCAAGCCTCAAATAGAGCTAAATATTTTCCTAACATCATGTAGCTTATGAGAAAAAAAAATCTGGTACTTAAAACTTGTCTCAGTTCATGGAAATTTTTTATGTAATTAATATAATTCTGACCCTATCAGAAGGTGAATTCATTATCTCATATAACAAAATATTCAAAGGGAGAGGACAGCGGATCCAGGGTTGGTCAATTCAGCAGCTCAAGAGTATCACCGAAAATTGAGATATTTTCCACACCTTCACTATGCCACCTTAAAAGAGACAGTTTGCTCCTCAGCTGGTTTCCCTTTTGGTCACCAGATATTGGAGCTGCAGAAAGCCCCTGGCGCAACATGATTTCTTGTTTCCATACAGTGGAATAGAGAGAAACTTTTCACTCTAGCACTGAAGCCATAGACTTTAATCCCTCAGACAGAAAAGTCAGTGAAAGCCCAAATAAAATAATAATAATAAAGGTGATGGTGATGATGAAGTTGATAAAACTAGTCTGTCAATAAAACTGTTTAATGGGTGTATATTGTGTGTCAGATTCACATATATATGTATATGTCGTACATATATCTATAGTAGAACATACATGACACACATATAGTTAATATATATGCCTATGTATTCATGAGTATGGAGAGTGCATAGGCAACAAGCAGTATTAACTAGTTTCTTAAATCGTAGCATTCTACACTATATGATGTGTATAAGGAAAAAAAGTTAATGGATAAAATTTCCTTGGCAATTATTTTGTTATTGTCACGTTATACTATGAATTAATAAAATACAGAATATTAGGTTTGATGGTGACCTTAAAGTTGATTTAGGGAAAAAAAAAACTTTACTCATTTTTTCTATAAAACATATACCCCACATAAAAACTAGCAAAATGGATCATAGACCTAAATGTAAAATTCAAAACTTTAAAAATATGATAAGACAATATGGAAGAAAATCTAGGTGGCCTTGGGTGTAGTGATGACTTTTTATATACAACATAAAAAGCACAATCCATAAAAAAATATTGATAAGCTGGACTTCATTAAAATTAAAAATGTCTGACCAGGGAAAGACATTTTTAAGAGAATGAAAAGATAAGATATAGACTGAAAGTACATATTTGCAAGAGAAGTATCTGATAAAGGACTGCTATACAAAATAAAGAATTATTAAAACTCAACAATAAGGAAATAAACAACCTAACTAAAGAAAATGGGTCCAAGACCTCTATAGATACTTCACCAAAGAAAATATACAGATGGTAAATAAATATATGAAAAGATGCTGCAGATCATATGTCATTAGGAAATATGAATAAAAAAATAAGATATTGCTACAAACCCATTAGAGTGGCCCAAATCCAGAATACTGACACCATCAAATGCTGGTTAGGAACCCTCATTCATTGCTTGCGGGTATGCAAAATGGTACATTCACTTTAGAAGACAGTTTGGCAATTTCTTATAAAACTAACCATACTCCTACCATACCATCCAATCCAGCAACTGCACTCCTTGGTACTTACCCAAATGGGTTGAAAACTTAAGTTAACATAAAAACCTGCATGTGAATGTTTACAGCAGCTAAATTCATAGTTGTCAAAACATAGAAGCAATTAAGATGCTCTTCAGTAGGGGAATGATAAATAAAATGTAGTACATTCAGATAATGGAAAATAATTCAGCATTAAAAAGAAATGAGCTTTCTAAAAAGAAGCCAATCTAAAAAGAATAACTATTTATGATTCCAACCATATGACATTCTGGAAAAGAAAAAACTGTGAAGACAGTAAAATAATCAGTGACTGCCAAGGTTTCAAAGAGAGGGGTGAATAGGCAGAGCATAGAGAATTTTTAGGGCAGTGATACTATTTTGTATGGTAATATAATAGTGGATTCATGTCTTTATACATTTTTCCAAACTCCTAGAAAGTACAATAGCAAAAGTGAACTTCAGTAAACAATGGACTTTGGGTAATATGTCAATGAAATTTCATCAATTGTAACAAATGCACCACTCTGGTGGGGATGTTGATAATGGAGGAGGCTGTGCGTGTGTAAGTGCAGGGGGTATGTAAGAAATCTCTTTAAGTTCCACTTAATTTTGTTATGAATCTAAAGCTGCTCTTAAGAGAAAATAAAGTCTATTAAGAAATCTACCAAAATCTTGAAAATGTTATGTGGCAAAAACCTTCTATCTAGTAAGCACAGTTCATTATTCCAATAAAGGCTTGTAAGAAAGATGTAGCTGCAGTTATATAACGACCAGCAATGGTAGCTTTCTTCCCCCACCCCTTTTACTTGCATCAAAATATTTAAGATTAATCCACTGTTCTTTCTAAAAGATGTAAAAACGTGAAACTACATCCTACCCTTAGACTTTATAAATCATTTATATTGATCATTTATAGTATTTTTTTGCTTTAGGCTCGAGACTAATTCCTACAGGCAATTTTTAAATTCTTTTTTGTAGTATAATTAGTATAATTATGAATTTTCACTAATTTAACACTATATAAACAGCATGCAGATCGAGAACAGATTTAAGAAACAACATTTGTAGCCACACAGCTACCAGTAATTACATTGTCTCAATTCTTTTTTTTCTTTTTCTTTTTTTTTTTGTCTTTTTTCGTGTCCGGCAATGGATCGCAACCCTCAGTGTTGCGCCCGCACCGGACCAGGACCGGCAACGGGATCGCAACCCTCGGTGTTGCGCCCGCACCTCGCTCAGCCAGTGAGCGGCTGGTCTGTATGTGGGATCCGAACTCTCGGTGGGAGCGCCGCCGCGCTCCTAAGCGGCGCACTATAGCAGTGCGCCACCGGGCTGGCCCGTCAATTCTTTTAAAACTCATGTGATCTCATTTCTTACTTGCTCTCTCCCTCTCTCTCACTCAATCTTGCTCCCACTGTCTCATTTAGGGGTGGAGTATGGAATCCAAGCAGTGTCAGTGTCAGTAGGAGGAATTCAGTCCCCAAACGCATTTTGTTTTTCAAGTGTATTAGGTCAAATCTTAAGATAGAACTTTATTTAAGCCATGATGTTGGACTCTAAAAAAAAAATCGTATAATGCAGATAAAGAACAATGACTTTATCAAATCCTTTATTCTTTATTTATAAAGTGTCTCCAGAACTTCAGCAATGAGGAAAATGATGAATCATGTATTCAGTATTCTCTCAATTTAAAATATTTACTTTATTTATTTTACTTTAAATATTTGTTTTAAATTATTTAAAATGCAGAGATTAGATTTACAGCATCACTTCATACTGACACTAATACTAGAAAGACCACACTGGAAACTGATGCTGTAAATTATTAGTGTCCTTCCTGAGGTGATTACAGAAAACAGAATGTCATTAATTCAGCTGACAATGGATAGTTAATAGTTAATATTTATTCTAAAAATTAAATAGTTTCATTTTATTTGTTTTACAACTAGTGTTCTTCCACAGCTGGAAGAATTATTAGGATAAAAAGGTAGTTTTATTTTATTAATTTTGAAGTAAAGGTATACAGAAACAACGATGTTTCATCCCGATGGTGTGTAGTTTCATTATTTTCATGTGCTAGATTCTCCTTAGAAAAATACCAAGATGTAATTGTATTTCCAAATAATAGCCATGCAAATAAATCAAATGAATCAATTTTTTAGAAAAAAATACAAACATATTTTTGACTTTTTTTCAGTACTAAGCTGAACAATATACATTTACATAGTTATTTTATCATTTATATACATAGTTTGGATTTTCTAATCAAATTTGCTATTCTGCAGCCCTGTGAAGATGTTTACGGTCAACCTCTTTGGTAATTTTTAGTTGATGTAAACACATGGATTTGAACTAAGAAGAGTGTTCAAGAATCTCTAAGAATCTTATCAATAATTGTTACTAAACTATACTAGAAAGATTAATTTTAATAAATAGCTTACAGATGAAAAGTTAATAGAAATTAAACTACTTTTTCTTCAGTAAGCTTTCCAAATATGTTTACTTCAAATTTCCTAGCTATGTACTGTTATGGGATGTGTTGTAATAGAATTCCATAAATATTAATATGCATTTTATATTCAGGCTTTGTTCTAAGAGATTTGCATGTGCTGTCCCTTTTTACCTTATAAATAGATGGGGTCATTGCTACAACTGGAAATAAAATGTGTGTGTTTATGTGTATGAGGGGGATGTGAAACTATGATCTATGTTAAAATGGAAGTTTGGGTTAAAAGAACTTATAAAAGTATGTATTCAAGTAACCTATTTAACCTGCAGAATTTTACAAGAAGGAATTTGAAAAAGAGACCAAGTCTTTCAAAGAGATTCCATATTTAAGTTTTAAAAAAATGACTATTTCACTGAATTAAGTTGTGTTTTATTTTTCTCACTTAAGGAGAGAACAAGGTCACATTGGGTAAAGATGAATACGGAATTCTACAACCTGAGATCCTCAGTACATCTACTAATAAAATCATCCCAGGTTCTTTTTGAATAGTACTTAATAGTTGTCAGCAAGAGAACCCTAAAATCCCTTAAGCATCTTCACAGAACCCAGAATATTAGACAGTTTCAAATAAAAGGATCAGGGCATTTAAAATAAAGTACATTATTTAAATAATGTACACACACACCCCAAGACTTAAAGAAAAATCTGTACAAATTTTCATTTTAGGTTTATTTATCTTTCAACTTTGAGAATTATAAATGTGCTTATAACAACTTTCCCAGACATCAAGGTTTATAGAGCAGTTTACATTTCACTTAAATCATATTTTTCTAGTCTTCAGTCATTCGGATACCTTTGTTCAAAGTGATAAGCAATTTATCTTTTAATCAACATTTCAGACAACAGTATCAGAAATTATGAAATGTTGATTCATAATAAGTTTTTTGAACTTATTAAAATGTTATATTAAAAAATAATCTTGATTGTATTGGCAAAGTTTGACAATAAACTCTTAGAGAAACTCTTCAGAATATCTCTCTCCACCTTTCTCACACAGGCCGGTTAAACCTTAGACTCTTAGGTCATCATTAAGTGATTAACAAAATACTGAAAAGCCTTGCTTATTAAAATAGTCATAAGTTTTATCTTGCAAGTGGAAAATAAATATTACACAATTTTCAGATCTATTACAGAGATATCAAACTTACTTTATGTCATATAGGTATCTATGCATTCTAAATTACATTAAAAATCAAGACAATTATCTTGATTTTTTTTCATATTTATTGTCCTACACATTTATGTTGCAAGAAAATGTTGGAATTTGACAGGAATTATTCAAAAGATTTAGATAAATTCTCACCTGAGTTATGCCTATCAGTGTACATTGAAACACATACACAGATTTAGCATAATTTATCTGAAAAATATTTGCATAGGATTAGTTTATTTAATTTATGTGTTTCTTCATTAAAATTAGAAAAGACATAGACTTTGGGCAAAGAAAATAGTGTCTGAGTGCTCCAGTAGAGTGTTTCTTTCTGCTCAATGAACCCTTCAAAACCTAGATTTTTTCCATCTCTTTCCTCACCTTGTTACCACTTTGGCTTTGAAAGGATAAAGGAGAGAAAAGAAAATTAAATGAAGGTAGAAGGCAAAATTCTAAATATTTCTACAGAAACTTGCCCCAATTCAGAACTGGGCATAAGATATAAAGCTGCCATAAGTATATAATACATTCCTTTATTTTTCCCTTTCTTAGTAAACAACGGGTTCAATTAGAAATCAATATTAATAGAGGTTTTGAAGCCATTCCACATCTATTCATTCTTCAAGGATTTAATTTTTACACAAAACCTTTTTGATATCATTTCTCATTTGCTCCTTCCTCATTATCTTCTTGATCTGAAAATGTACTTTCTCCCCAAGATATTATCTTAGAAATGCTGTTCTTTTCCATTTGCTCCTATGTAAAATATTATTATGCTGATGTCTTTCAAATGTATATTTCTTGTTCCTAACTCTCCCTAAATCCATTCCCATCTATGTAACTCTATATTAAGCATCTACATCTGATTTACTTTCTCCAAATGTGTTTCTTCATTCTAACCAATTGCAAAAAAATGAAAATTTACTCTTTTAATGATTAGGGAAAAAAAAGAAAAAGAGAAAAACCTTAGTAAACCCTTGACTTTTCTCATTTACTTATCCAAATTCATCTGCAACTCTTCTTGAACCAACCTTCAACATCAGTCTAGAATTTGGCCATTTTCCATTACTAACACTGCCCTTGTTCAAGTCACTATCACTTCTCTCTTGTATTATTTTAATAGCTTTGTAACATGTCTCTACACTCCCATATTATTTTTCCACAGTCTGTTCTCCACAAAACAACCAAAGTGATGCTGTCAAACCATAATCCAAACCACACAACCCTTCAACTTACAATGGTATACCTATCTTTTATCTACTTGAAATCTGAAATGTGATCTAATAACATTATAAAAATTTGGTATACTATCTATCATCTCTACTATTCTGAAAGGCAATTGATATAATGACAAAGACTAATTAAACACGATTTGATGAAAGTATGCCCAAGCCTCCTTAATTAATTGCCTGGAAAGAAGTGACTTTCAAAAGTCCTCAAATATGTAATGAAAAAAAAGGGTCTGATTTTTACAAATTTTTTATTCCTATATGTTGCTTTTATGACACCAAACAAAGTAGTGTAATAGTTTCCCTAAGATAATGTTTTAATATTTTGTATTTTTCTTAGTTTAATTTTAATAAAGAAAATGAAATTAGAATTTTTAACGTCAAAATGAAGGAGTATTATTATTATTTAATGCAGCTTTATTGTTTCTTTTTTTTCTTAAAGTTCCTACTTAATTTTCTTTTATTTGTGGCTAAGTATGTGTGCTTAAAGTAGAATAATAGGGGATTGTTCCATGGGTAATCTAATAAGCTAAGAGAAAAGACCAAAGGAATGTGACATAATTGTGGGGGACATTAGCTCTGCTCGCAGATACTTTTGTCCCTCTTCACTCTGAGCCTAGAATTACATCTTCCTACTCCCTCAGTTAGCTGTGGTCATGAGACTCAATAACATGTGAGCCAAAATGATGTTTTTATTCAGACGTGATGATTTTAAGAGCAAATAGTGTTTCTCTATGTGCTCTCCTCTCTTTGTCGCCATGTCCAGAGATATTCCAGATGAGGGAGCTTCAGCTAGCATGGTGATTGAGTGAGTAGGGCATGGCAGAGAGGCCCCTCTAGTATGCAGTAGGCCTGTAGTTGCTTTTGGACATTGAAATTTTGGAGTTTTGTTTATTACTATAGCACAACTTTGACTATATTACGATTCAAAAATAGTAAGCTGCAAGACAAATAACAAAACCCATTGAGAGTCGAAAAGTATGAGACACGTATGTAAAGCTTCAGATTAGCTATTTATTGCACCATCCCCAACATGAATGGACTCAAATGACCACCATGCTTGTGAGCAAAGCCTTTATCAAGAAAGGCAGAGTCCAAAACAAAGAGATGAAGGCAACTTATAGAAAATAGAAACTCTTCAGATTGATAAAAACTAAAAGGTATAGTCACTCGGTTAGATCATGGTGCTGAAAATGCTGATAACACCAAAGTCAAGGGTTTGGACACTCATACCGGCCAAGTGCCAAAGCCAAAAAACAAACAACCCCCAAATTAAAAGGTATAATAAAACAATATATGGTATATATCTTGTATAGATAAAATTTTATATATATATAATTTTAATGAATTGGAATGGGATATATTAAATTGTATGCTATGCAGAGAAACAAAAAGGGCCTGTGTGTATTAAAAATAGGAAGGCAAAAATGTAAGTTTTGGCTAATAAGATTAAGAAAATTTCTGGGAAAATGAAGCAAAAAGACAAAGACTTTAAGTAGAAGAGATAAACAAATAACATGACTCAGGGATAATTGTTATACACCCTCCAAATAAATGCAGTCTATGAAAGAGTGAATAAAAATGATTGGAAAAAATATCAAAAATGACTCAAAGATATTTCTCAAAATTTAAGACTGGAGTTTATAAATTAAAAAACCCAAATGAATGTTTGGCACAGTGTGTAAAATTTGACCCAAACTAATGCACAATATCACAAAACAAATTTTACATGAATGGATCAATCAAAAATTTCCCTGAGTTGGAAAGATTGCTTGCTCTTGATTTTAAATAATTTTCTTCCCAGTTTTCTGTCCTACTTAGCCTCCTTCTCCTTCTCAAAATCCATGTATATTTATTTATTTATTTATTTATTTTTTCCTTTTTGTCTCTTTTTTCGTGTCCGGCAACGGATTGCAACCCTCAGTGTCGCGCCCGTACCAGACCGGGACCGGCAACGGGATCGCAACCCTCGGTGTTGCGCCCACACCTCGCTCAGCCAGTGAGCGGGAACCAGTCTGTATGTGGGATCCGAACCCTCGGCGGGAGCGCCGCCACGCTCCCAAGCGGCGCACTGTAGCAGTGCACCACCGGGCTGGCCCAATCCATGTATATGTAAAATACATTCTCAGTGTTGCCTAGGCTTAGTAATAAATTCAGATCTCAATTAAGATGTGAATACTATAATATGTCTGTAGTCATGGGGAAGTGCTGTATCATTCAAATAGATACCCGTGGCTGGATGAAGTGAAAGATTTAATGTAAAGAGAGACAATGAATAGTTTAATTTAGTATATCATAGCCATAGTCTGTATTTGAATGTACATAAAAAGAAAATAAACAAAATTTCTTTGTGACTAGTAAAGGTACAGTTATATATACCATTATTTATAAATTCATATTATCACAGACATCCTTAGGACTTGTGTACATAGATTTGCCACATTAAAAGAAACATTTATTTTCTTATTTAACATAATTTTATTAAGTGTATTGTTTAACTAGTGTTAAGTATTACATTTATTGCAGCATTTAAAATATTACACAAATATTTTACCTTAACAAAATTGAAGTCGCCAATTCACATAGTAATAATTATAAATATTCTTCACTTAATAAATGAATTGACTTTTTATTATTAGGGTAGATATTACTGTGACCTCAACTAGCTATGTATTTTTATGTATTATTCACTACTTTAAGTTTCTTTACAGATATGATATGTCTCAATATTATCCTGGGCCTTATATAAAATGATTAATCTTGCAACCAGAAAGAGCTGATATTTTAGAACTGAGTTAAAATTTGATTAAAATATTTCATTATTTTTTTATAAAACGATTAGATATTTTTAAAAGTAATATTATGAGCAGTAACCACGTAATTTCTGGTTATAAATATGATATATACAGAAGAATGCATAAGTTCATTCATGTTTCTAATAACCCATTGAATAGCAGTAATTTTCTAAGTGTATTATTTCACTTAGAATTTAATAATTTACATAAGACAGTCCCTGGTATGTCATTTTATTTTATGTGACACTATTTGATATAAAGGAAATCTGACTTCATCAGTATTCAAGGGCTGGTACTGGATTTTTTCACAAATGCTAGAATAAACATTTTCTGTTGATTTGGTTTCACAAATGATAACATAGTAGCTGTCAATGGTAAGATACTAAGGAAAACAGTCATTTTCTCTGTATTCTAGAGTTTGCTTTCTAAAAATTGCATAGATATAAAGTCTGATGTAAAACCTTCTTGGAAGACCTAAAAAAGAAATGACTCCACAATAGAAAAAAGAATAAATTACTTCAAGTACAATAACAACAGAGAACAATGGAAATTTATATCAAGAAAGAGTTCACAAAAGAAATACAAAAGCTTAAGAAAAAAATGAAAAGATGTTTTACTTCAGTAGTAACCAGAGAAATACAAATCAAACAATCATTTTATTTAATTATTTTAATTAGAGAAGAAAGAATTTTTAAAAGTTTGTTAAGGCCATTTTTGCTGTACATGAGTGGACAAGAACACTGCTAAACACTCGATAGGAAAGAATTAGTGTCAAATTTTTTGGATGGCAAGTTGTCAGTTCTTACATAGTTGAAAATACATACATGTTTGACTCCAAATATCAACTTCCTTGAATCTGAATTTACAAAATTTATAATCCAAATATGCCATAAAAAAGAATGAAATACTCCCATTTGCAACAGCATGGATGAACCTGGAGAAACTTACATTGAGTGAAATAAGCAAAGCACAGAGGGATAAATACCCCATGTGCTCACTCATCTGTGGGAGTTAAAAGAGAAAGGAAGGAAGGAAAGAAAGAAAGACCACAGTAGTGCCGTGGTCTTACAGAGGGAGGGAACATTCCTAGGGCTACAAAGTGGGGGGAGGTGATGGGGAGGAGGAGGAAGGTTGGGGGATAATATGGTGGGGACATGGGGTACAAAAGTAATTCCTGGTAATGGGTGTGCCTCCAGTATGAATCTGACCCTCACATCATGGGCACGAGGGGTGACAATTAGCTTGGTATCTTATGAATATTCTTAATAAAACAAACAAACAAACAAACAAATGAAAAACAAATATGCAAGGACATATAAACAAAATAGCTGCTATATATATTTTAGTATTAATGAATGAGGAACAGTTAAACAAATCATGTATCATACTGCAAATTGTGATGTAATGGCTATGCAAAATGACATATATATGGTGTCATAGAAAGCTGTCTAGATAATGTGTTAAGTAAGAAACAAAAGTTGCTGAAGAGTTTGAACAGTATTGAGAACTTAAAAATGAGCTAATTGATATACGCATGAGAAAATGGCATAAAATGACTTAGAAGGATTCACAGAAAACAGATTAAAGTGGTTATAGCCAGAGTATTGTCACAGAATGATGTAAAGGTAGAAATATGCACTTCATGTTCTAAAGCAAATCCTTGCAGAGGGGAAAGTCAGAAAATTTTTATGAAGCTGGAGTTTGGCAGTTTGTTTAGGTTGTTGATGCTGATAATCATTCTGTTGTTCAGAGGTTATTTAACTTTGGCCTTGCTTATTTTCACCAAGGACAAATTCTCTAGTCAAAATTCTCATACATTGCTCCCCACATATTGTTGTAAACTTATTTCAAAATGTGAGGGTCTATTATTAAGACAGAATCGTAGAATGTGTATAGACGATTATCAGTCTATGCTATGACCCATCTCACCCATCTCAGAATAGAGTCAGTCGCTCAGGTGAAATTACTTGGAGTCTCCTTTCACACACCAACTTTAATTCGTCAGCAGAAACAATTGTCCCTACTCACAACATATATCTCATTTCCAAAAATTTCTCCTCTTTTCCATTGCTATAACTCTCCTCAGTCACCAGAATATATCATTTGGTTTTGTACTGACCAAAGTCTTTACTGTTCCTAAAGAATATCATGCATGCTCCAACATCAAAGTCTTGATCTCAGCTCATTCTCTCATGTAAGTACTGCACACTGGAAAACAGCATATCTTAGAGTCCCTGCCAGTCTACTTCCGGTGTGGAGAGGCCTCTACTATCAGAGATTTTTCTTGACTTTTTCCATCTCATTAGACTATTTGTCTCCATATTAGGAAATATTAGAAATCTCAGAAATTTATTTATTCATCTTTCATTATTTTTCCACAGGATGGTTGTGGAGCACAGCTATGTGAGAATGGCAGGGGAAAGTTTTTGTCTATTTCCTGGCTTTCATTTTCTTAAATTTATCATACTAATTTACTATTTCTTCTTTCATTCATTATAATTTTGGAGATTATGAATATGCCTACTGTTTGGCAAGTAGTTGGTTTTCAGATGTTGCCACTATATATGTGTGTGTGTATATATATATATACACACACACACACACACACACACACACACACACACACTTACATATATATTACATATATATGGTTATATCTATACATATATATACATGAATTTCTTTTAGTTTTAATTTATTAGGTGTTAGTGGTCTGTTAAGTGTCTGTAGTGTGGCTTAACTCTGCCACTCTTTAATTAGAAATCATTTCTAAGTTGAATTTTTGGAGGACTTTTTGTTTTGTTCTGTTTTGTTCTTTGATTAGTCTGCATTGTTAAACTGTACGACTGGAAACAGGACTCCACCAGAACACTCAATCCCTAGACTGCCGCAATGCTTTAAGCAGGATAAACACTCATTGCACTTTTTTTTTCACTAAGTAAAAAAGATAAGGAAAGAAAAGAAGTGCTTCTTATTCCACATATTTATAACTAGAAAATACTGTGCTATATAATTCAAGCTATGTTCTTCTCCTCCGCTTTCTTTAATGTATCATAAGTTCAAAGAATATATGTTCTTTGAATTTATGATACATTGAACTTCTGTCACACTACCATGTGACAAGTACCACACTAGCTTCTTTCTGGAATAAAATTTTTAACAAGACTCAGTGCCTGATTAATGTGTTTAAAATCTAAACTATGCAACTTATATGTGAAGTTTAAGTCTCATAAATGTTATAAGCAAGGTGCAGGTTGCTAAGCTTGCACATAAAGGATCACCTAATAAAAATATGGATTTATCTAGAATGTCTTCACAGACAATGCTGGGCCACAAAGATAATAAATATAATAGTTGTCCTGATATTGGACAACTTGATATTGGAACATAAAAGGATTTGCAAAATGACAACATCACATGTGACTTTGAAAAGGTTTGAACCTCAAAGAACTTCACAACAGGTAAGATGTGCTCAGGAAAAAAAGCAGAAAGAAAAGCAAAAACACCAGTATCATGTATGGCTCCAAGGGGCATCTTGGTGTTTGGAAGTACTGAGTATATAGAGTTTTATAAAAATATATGTATGAAAAAAATGAGGATAGGGAAGTTTTATTTAGAAATTAAAATATGAACTTATTTAATAAAAATCATAAAAGGTTTATAAAGATGTTTGAGTAACCTCATTGCTAAAACTGCAAAAGTTTTGTTTGTTTTTATTAGAACATTTTGCACTCACCCTAATACAAGGTCTCCTTTATATGGGTACTTGTGAGGATTTAGTAAAGCTCACCTCACAAATTATTGTTACACGTGAAGTCCAGTTGTTTTCAGTTTGACATCCTTGCTTGCTCCCTTGACCACTATATATGACACTCTTCTAAAGACACTGAGGAATTAGCTAGGTTGAAGGTCTGGAGGCATCTCCTAGGCAGAGGAAAGATGGTGTTCAAAGGCTTTATTCTATTCAGAGTGATAAAAGTGACTATATTTAGCCGATGCAAACAGGGCAAGCAGAAGAGGTGTGTTAAGAAGGTGAGACATTTAAGGAGGTGTCAAATCTCAAACCGTGTTCTAAACTACACTATAGTGAAAATAATGGGGCATTGCTGAAGGGATTTAAGCAGGGGGAAGACATGATAAGCCATGTCTCTTACTAGATATGGCTCCAAAGGGTATCTCATGAGAATTTAATAGTCCTTCATCCATCTCCAATAGTCCTCTCTATTCTTTGCTAGAATATTTAATATTTTCTAAATTTTAGTACAATACAAATGCAGCTTTAAAACAAGTCCTCTTGTAATCAAAACTTTTGAAAACATAAGCCAACCTTACACACACGTTTTTTCTTAGAGCCACCACAGTTCCTTAAATTAAAATTTTATTGCTGTTGTGGAAATGAAATAGAGACCAAATTGAAGGCTGAAAGTTACTAAGAAGTAATCACAACAAATAGGGGGATATTGCCACAGATGATTGCAGTAGAGGAATTCCTGCTTTAAAAAAATAATTAGGAAATGTGAGGCAAGAATTTCAGCTGTTTGGGAAATAGGAAGGAATCAAGTACAAGGACCAAATTTCTGGCTTTGCAACAGGATTGAAAACAGTCTTATTCACTGAAATCAGAAATATATTTGGAAGAACATATTTGGGCAGGGTGACTGTGATAAACTTCAAATGGGCTGAGATGAGTTACAAATGGAACATCGAGATGGAAATGTTTAGCAAACTTTTCTTTCTGTTGTTGAAAACTGGACATGTTTTTTCATGTCTAGTTTGTTACATAATTATGGAATTAAATGTTCTTATCTCAAGGATATCTCTTTCTAATTTCATTTCTATACTGTGCCCAGCAATAAATCTAAAATAGTGTGATGAGAATGTTCACAATTTAAGAACATACAACTATCTTTAATGTATTTTTAAATGTGTCTTAAGAACTTTTTAAGGGGCCGGCCCGGTGGCGCACTGCTACAGTGGCCGCTTGTGAGCGCGGTGGCGCTCCCGCCGAGGGTTCAGATCCCACATACAGACCGGTTCCCACTCACTGGCTGAGCGAGGCGCGGGTGCGACACGGAGGGTTGTGATTCCGTTGCTGGTCCCGGTCCGGTACGGGTGCAACACTGAGGGTTGCAATCCGTTGCTGGACATGAAAAAAAAAAAAAAAGAACTTTTTAATTACCACACAGCCTAGAAATAATCATGTTTCTCTATACCTTGTGCAAGGTAAACAAACCATTGACTGACTCAACAAATGCCATTCTCTTCACATATTAGCAATGTGGTTGGTGACATGTTTGTTAAACATCCTGGACATCACACAAATCAATTTTTAGCCACCATAGTTGCATGATGATATTGGCTTACATTTGCATATAAACATTTAAAATTTGCAGTTTGTTTTAATGATTGTTCTAGCGTCTTTTATAAGTCAAAAACAATGAAACCATGATTACAATTCTATACAAATAAAATAATTGAGGATTATAGCTTAGGATTTATTTGCAGAATATGGATATGTGATCAGACTCAAAATGTAAACTTTTATATCCTAAAATATTTAGTGACCAGTCCTAAATAGCTTTTATAGGTTTTTAACAAGTTACATAAAAGTGAAACAAGGAAGAAAATACATTATATTTAGATATTGAGGAAGGGTTCAAAAACTTGAAGAAAAACAAAGCTGTGCATAGCAAAACTTGCAGGCAAATCCGCCTCCAGCAGATCTCACTGCTGTGATGATATTACCTGAATTAGTGAAGAAGATAATTAAGGTGAAGCATTATCTACAGAATTTTTTTTAACACTGATGAATTTGTTTTGTTTTGAAGTATATTGTTCTTAGTACTAAAAATAAAGCTGTGTGTGTGTGTGTGTGTGTGTGTGTGTGTGTGTGTTCAGTAGGTGGCACAGGGGTTGATACTCCTAGACACCTAAATTCTGGAATACACTATACAATAGTGACTGCACAGTGAAGAGAAGCAGGCAGGCATGACTCACGATAGGCAACACTGGGGAGATTTCACCACTAAGAGAGAGAAAGACTGAAGTAAAAAGTGGAAACAGGCAAAAAGTGAAAACTTTTCCAAGGGTTCCAGGGGCTTGAGAATACAAAATATAAAGAGATTTTAAACAGGCTTTTTCACCTTAAAACAGCTGTTTTCTTGAAAGAATGAAAAAGAAATTTCTAATTTGTTAAATATCACTATGAAATTTACATGGTGCAGGTTTAGAATATAGGAGACCATGACTTTATAAATGGTATACCTATCTATTTTCTTATTTCCCAGGCTAAAGTTTTCCATATGTCCTTCATCATGACTGTCATAGCTTTATTAACTTTTCTTCTTTTAAGAAACTTCAAAAGACTTTTGTACATAAAATGTTTGGTGTCTGAGCCTCAGTAATGAAATTGTTGTTATAAAATAGGTATAGGTCAAAGCTCTGCCTCCTAACAATACAATTGAGCAGTTTTATTTTTCTGATCTTTTTAAATTACATGTATGTAAGGGATTATAATGACTGGTTTGCAGGATTCTGGTTAAAACCAAATAAAATAATAATTACATATATATAATTAAAGCATTTAATTCTTCACTAATATAATCAATCAATTTTCATAGCCGCTGTTTTTATTTAACATTATTGTTTTCCTATTATGTGCTTTACAAGTCCACTAAAAATTTTATGAATTAATTATCCTCTAGAACTTTTGGAATTTTAATTTTAATTTTAAAATGAATTCAGTTTCAGTTATTCAAAAATAAATCTGAAATAAAAATTGACTTTCAGAAATTCAACTTCCATTAATACTGTAATAAATTAATCTAAGTAATAGTTCTTCTAATAACACGAATGAACTATGTAAACTGTGGGGAGGTATATATATGGTGTATATATATCTCCCTATATATCTATATATCTATATCTATATCTATCTATATCTACATATCCATAATTTACATAGGTTATTCTTGTTATTAGAATAAATATTACTAAGATATAATTTGTTTTGTATTAATGGAATATATATAATTTTTTGAAGACATTAATGAGAAACTAAAAGCGGGCAGAAACTAGAAGAAAACAAAGCTAGAAAGAGAGCAAAAATGATGCTTTATTTACTGGGATTTTCCATGATAAAACTTTCAATTCATGTAAGCCATTTTACCACATTAGAAAGGCTAAAAAATGTGGGCCAGCCCCATGGCTCACTCGGGACGGTGCGGCGCTGGTAGCTCCGAGGCCGCAGGTTCGTATCCTATATAGGAATGGCCGGTGCGCTCACTGGCTGAGCGTGGTGCAGATGACACCGTGCTGAGGGTTGCGATCCCCTTGCCTGGAAAAAAAAAAAAAAAAAAAAAGGCTAAAATATGCAAAAAGCGATTAACACAGCTACCCAGAGCTGCAGAGACAAATTTAGGCATGCAAAGCCCGCTGAGTTAAAGGAAAAGATTTTGGCAAAATCCTCGGGCTGTTAGTGAAAAATCCAGAAAAGTCATGCCTTAAGGATAAAGATTACATAAGATTACATAATAGGATTAAGGGGTATAGTTTAAGACTAAAGACCAAACTAAAATAAACTCACCACAATAAAAACTAAATCTAACCCTCCCCTAGAGAAAAGCAATTCTCCTCTAATTAATTGCCTGCTAAAACAAAACAAGATTTTTAGAGGTCAATAAAATTATCCCAATAGAACCACAGACAGGAAAAATGTATTAAAAACTAAAACACACCTTAGCAAATCACACTTAAAGTGCTGAACACTAAAAATAAAGATGCAAACTTGAAAGCAACTACAGAAAGTGACCACCATTTAATAAAGGAAATCAAGATATGGATGATGGCTGATTTCTTTTCAGGAACAATAAATGAGAAAAGACAATAAAAGAGCAATTTTAAATTGTTTAAAAAATAAAAATATATTAACTTAAAATTTTATATATCCCCCCCTCCAATATCTTTCAAAATGATGACAAATAAAGGCAATTTCATATAAAAGAAAGCTGAGAGAATTTGTTGCCAGGAGCCTCACATTACTAGAAATGTCAAAGGAAATTCTTCTGGGCAAAACAACGTGGTACAAAGTGGGAATGAAGATCTCCAGAAAAGAAGAAACAATGGTACGGATAACAGATGCCATAGATTAAAAACAATTAGCAAGAAAGCAGATTTAAACACAATGATATAAATTACACTAGATGTAAATGAACTAAGCACTTACAATAAAGGCAAATATCCTCCGGATTAATCAAATATTAAGAAACTGATAAAATCTATTTACTATGGAGTCACTTTAAATTCAAATATGTTGGCAAAAAAAGATAACATGTAAACATTAAGCATAATAACTCGGTCGTATTAATATCAAACAAAACAAACTTTAAGGCAGAGAATATTGTCAGAGATGAAGAGAATTTAATAATGATGAATTTGTAAATTCATGAAGAACATGTAATAGTACAAAAGAATATGCAGCTAAAAAGTAACAACATATAAAACAAAACATGAACAGCCTAAAGGGAGAAATAAAACACTCCTTATTTAGAATCTAAAATTTTTAAATGCTTGTTTCAGTAATTGATAGAAAAAAGTAAAAACAAATTATGTAAGATACAGAAAATTTGAATAGCACTATCACCATAATAATCTAAAAGACCATTATAAAAAACTACAACAGAAACCTACAACTATCCATATTTTGTGTGTATGTAATGTTTGCCAGATAAACAATTTGATGAATCATGCAATAAATCTAAATATATTTCAAAGGGGTGAATAGATACAGAATATATTCTACAATGAAAATAGAATGAAATTATAAATGAATAACAATAAGACATCTAAAGAATCTCCAAATATTTTTAAATTAGGTAACACACTACATAAGTCAAGAATTAATCACAAGTAACATTAGACAGTATTTTGAACTAAATGATAATTAAAGTACGGCTATCCAATATGTGGAATAAAGTTAAAGAAATGTATAAAATAACACATATAGCTTTCAATGATCAAAGAAGAAAAGAATAAAGTTTTTCAATAAATGGCTCTAAGTTTTAAGCATAAGAAGGGCTGGACAAAACAAAACAAAACAAATAAGAACAACAACAGAAAAACATAAACAAAAGCAAAATTTACCTAAAGTAAGTAAAGATAAAAGTAAAAATCTGTAAAAGAGAAAACAGGCAATAGTGAAAATCTTACAATCCTCCGAATTTTGTTTATGAAATAATTGATGAAATCAATAAACCCCTAGCAATTGTGTTTAAGAAACAGAGAATAAACAAATCACTAATACCAGGAGTAAAAGAGGGATATCCCATAGATCCCACAGACATTAAAAGAGAATTTTTAAAAAAATCATGTGAAAATATTATGAGCAACTCTAGGTGAATATAATCAACAAAATGGGTAATTCTTTAAAAACATAATGTACGAAAACAAACATAAGAAGAAATAGAAAATATTTAAAAAGTCATATTTTTAAAAGCATTTGTACTTAAAGACTGCCCACAAAGGCACACTCATATCCAGATTATTTTATATGAAATTTCAAAAACATATTCAAAGAATTTGTAACAGTCTACACAAACTTTTTCAGAAAGTACAGGTGGTAGGAACACTATCCAACTCATCTCATGAGATCAGTGTATCCTAGTTATCAAAACATAAAAAGAATGTTTCAAGAAAATTACAAACTAATATCCCTCTTAAACGTAGCAGAAAAAACTTTTAAAAAGTAATTGGAAAATCAAATGCATCAATATATTCATGTGAGAAGATAATACAAGATAATTAAGGTTATTTTAACATTTAAAATTAATCAAGTTTATTCACACATTAAGATAGTCAGAGACCAAATACACGGTTATCTTTATACATGTAGAAGTAGCATTGACAAAATTCAAGTCATTAATTTAAAAAAAAAGAAACTAAACTTCCAATTAGAAATACAAGAGAACTCACCCAGAATTTCAAAGTGAATTTACTAAAAGCCTAGAGTTAATGGAATGCTTAATGATAAAATATTGGATATTTTCACAGTAAGCTCAGAAAGAATAATCAAAAACAAAAATGTCTATCCTTAGTCTTTTTACCCAAGGTCGAACCAGGGGTACCATCCAAAGAAATAGGTGAAGAAATAGAAAGAAAAAGACATAACAATTGGAAAGGAAAAAATATGTAAATGTCTTTATTCACATGCACCATTAATTCCAAACATGGAAAAATCGTAAGTAATTTACCAAAAAAAGTATTAGTATTAACATTAATATTAACATTTTATAAGGTAGCAAAATGAATAGCTAAAATTAATTTTTATAGTTGTAAAATAAAATTCAAAAAATAATTTGTAACAAACTAATGTCATAAGAATGAAGGTAATAAAAGCTGTTTCAAATCTCTACCTTTAAAACTACAAATCACTTGTGAGAGAAACTGAAGAAAATGTAAATTAACAGAAAGAAAAACAGTGGATCTGAAGACCTAATATTGGTCCTGGGTTAGAGATGGTTCTCAGTGACATGCAGGCACAACATCAAAGTGAACAGCTGCAGCTCATTTCTAGGATATCTCCAAAAGATAGTGGTGAAGGGAATCTTCCCTGTGAGCAAAATGTTGAGAGGCACAAATGAAGTGCAGCAATGGTCTCACGCTCATGGAATTCACTGGTCTGACCATGTTCCCCGTCATCCTGAAACAGCTGACTTGATAGAACGTAGAATAGTCTATTGAAGACTAAACGAGAGTGCCACTTAGAGGGTGATACCTCAAAGGCTGGAGAAATGTCCTCCAGGAAAACTCCAAATCAGCACTCAATCTATGGTGCTGGCTTTTTGTTTTGTTTTGTTTTGTTTTGTTTTCTCCCATAGCTAGATTCACAGGTCCACAATCAAGAGATGAAAATGGGATTGGCACCATTCCTTATTACGCCTAGATATCCACTAGCAAAATTTTGCTTAGATCCAAAGAAAGGAATACTTCCACCAGGAGACACAGCAATGATTCCACTGAACCAGAAGTGAAGACTGCTACAGTGCCACTTCGTGCTCCCTATGCCTCTGAATACACAGGCGAAGAACTGAGTCATTGAACTGGATGGGGTTATTATGAAGGGGAAATTGTGCCACTACTATACAGTGAAGGTAAGGAAGAGTATGTCTGGGATACAGGAGATTCCTTCGGACATCTGTTAGTTCTATCATATCCTAAGATTAAAGTCAGTTAAAGACTACAACCCAATTCAGGCAATACTGCCAATAGTCCAGATCCTTCAGGAATGAATGTTTGGACTACCCTGCCAGGTAAAGAACCATGACCAGCTAAGGTGCTTACTAACAACAAAGGGAATATAGAATAGCTAGTAATTTTACCTCAATTAAGCATTCCAACTGCTATGAATCTGCGACAATTGTATTTATGTATTTTTCAAGGTATTTTAGCCTAATATCTTACATACAATAAAAAGTTAATGATTAATATAACTGCTTATCCTTGATCATAATTCACTGATCTCCTGTCCTAACATTCCCTAATTATCCATCCACTCCATTCCCAGGACTTGCTGTTTCTAGAAAATGCCAGCACACTACACTTCAGAGTCACCATTCCCACTATTTCATATGCCTGGAAAGCTCTTGGTTAACTCCTTCAGCTCTATCAAGCTTTTGCTCCAACTTCACTTAATCATCCTGATTTAATAATTAATCAGCTCTCATCCCCAGGTCCCAGCTGAGTCCCCTTACCCTGCTCTGCTTTTTCTTTCTTCCATAGCTCTAAGCAGTCTCTAACTTTCATTCATTCATCATTCATTCATTTCTTTACTGTATCAGCACTTTTAAATTTATTCAAAATATAATAAAGTTTAAGATAAAGTCTACCTATGTAAAATGGTAAATATATGCAAAGTAATAATAGTTTAAATGTAAAAAAAAGAAGGAAAGAAATGTTATCTGTTTAGTCTAATACTGTCATAATTGAACACATATTTAGTCATTGCATTCTGGCATCTAAAGGAAATGAGGGAAGCACAGTAGATTTTAGGAGCTTCTTTAGCAAATAAAAGGAAAAGTTTCATTTCTTAAATGGGAAAAAAAACATTATTTTTCATTGAAATAAAATCTGAAAACAATTAATATGGCTGTGAAAGGAGGATTTTTCATATGGTATTTCTGTTTTGTATTTTGGTCTTAACCCTAGTACTGAAGATCTCACATTAAATATATTTCAGTGAAAACATTTTTGTGAAACTACAAGGAGTTTTAAGTTTAGCTTCCCAGTAACATAATTGTATATATATTTTCTGAAATACTTTTTAAACATTCTTTAAGGTATAATTTACATGCAATAAAATTAACTCATTTTAAGTATTCAGTTGGATGAGTTTTGACAAATGTCAGTCTTGTTTGCCTTCTTTCATTCAATATAACGTGTTTGAGATTCATTCACATTTTTCTATTTATCTTCATTTTTCTTTTTCATTTCTGTGTAGTATTCCAATACATGTATATCACAGAGGTCATCTGTTAATAGACATTTGGATTATTTTCAATTTGGGTATATTACTAATAAATTTGCTGCTAGTATTTGTGAAAAAAAGCGTTTTTGTGGCCACATGTTTCCATTTCTCTGACATAGATAGGTAGAAAGCAATTGCTCAGTTATATAGAAGCTATATATTTAACCATGTAAGAATGTGTCTTACAAGAGTATTGTCTCATTTTACATTACTACCAGCAAGTCAACAATTTAATTTTTGTGTATGTTGTGACATGATGGTTGAGGCTCATTATTTCCATATGTATATCCAGTTGTTATAGCATTATATGTAGAAAACATTTTCTTTTTCTCTCTAATTACCTTGGCTCCATTTCAAGAATAAGTTAACTATGTAGGTGTGGGTCTATTTCTTCACTGTGTATTTTATAACATTGATCTACATGTTTACCTATAAATATCACATTGTCTTGATTATTGTATTTTTATAGTAAGTCTTAGAATCAAATAGGGATATTTTCCACTATTTCTTTATAAAAGTGTTTCAGCTGTTCTAGACACACACACACACACACACACACACACACACATACCTCTATCTCTAACTCTATTTCCATCTTTTTCTCTCTATACATAACTTTCAATATCTATGTAAAGTACTAGTAGATGGGGATGTATTTGATTGGGAGTGTGTTAAACCTCTATGGATCAATTGGGCATAGTTATATTACCAATATTAAGAATTCTAGTCCATGAGCATGATATCTTTTTCACTTATTCAGGTCTTCTTAATTTCTTTCAGCAATATTTCATGGTTTTTATTGTTCCTTTCTTGTACATACTTTATTGAAATTTGATGCTATTATAAATGACCTTAAAGATCGTTTTCCAATTTACTGTTAGCATATACAGACAACTGATTTTTTATATTAACCTTGTATCCTGCAACCTTATGAAATCCACTCATTATTTATAGTAGTAGTTTTGTAGACTCATAAGGAATAATTCTTTGTTTCAGTCTTCCCACGTGAGGTTCATTATTCAGCAACAGAATCAATAGGACCCTTATGTATACTTTTGTACCTCTTTTCCTCCTTTTCTCTGCTTCTCAGATTCCAAACACCTTAATTTCATGAACTCAGATTTCTGTCTCCTCAATTCAGTGAGACCATTGTGTTCTGGTTAGGATGTCTCCCATTCAACTCCTGTCTATAAAGTATTCCTAGGTAGAAATCCATTGTTATCAAAGAGCACACCTCAATTGTCGCACTCTTTTTTGTCCTAACATGGATTTGTCACCTCTTTCCCCCTGGGTAATGGAGATGCAAAGGATTACTCAAAGTCCATTTCTTCTGAGCAGTGAGAAACCCCAAAGTTGTTAATTTCCTGGAACCCTCAAGAGAGAGGCATTCCTCCTTGGCAAAATAACCCTGAACTGGGGTTCTGTCTCAGTATTTATTCTCCAGGCCAGAAAGTTACAGAAAAGGAACATAGGTGGAGTTATGGCTAACTATAATTTAACAATAGAGGCTGGTAACATCAGTGAAATAACAAAGTGACATTCCATAATGCAGTTTGCAAAAGGTTAAGTTGATCCACCAACAAAAACTTGTTCTTAGCAAATACTGTGTTTTCCTACAGCAGTTTCTTCAGTATTTCTACATAACAATAAAGCAACTTCCTTAACATATCAATCAGTAGGTTAACCTGCTCCAAGGGCATCTGTCCCTGAGCCAGCAACTTTGCTGTGTTACAATTCTTTATCTACAACAGAGACTTTAGCCTGGGGAAAGTTTCCTGTCTTTTGCAAGCTTAACATTTCCATATGTAATGTTAAAAAGTTAGGTTATATCTGAAACTACAGGGCTTTGGAAACTAGGCCCTGTCAAATACATTTGCTTTATAAATGTTAGTATACTCCACATCATTTATTTTCCTTCCCTTAAGTATCATAGTTGTATACTTCTTTTAATTCAATATCTGTGAACAGTTGTGTTAAATATTTTGTTTAGTGTCTTAGTATTTTACAGTGAGAAAGGGAATCCAGTCCTAATTAGTTCATCATTGACAGAAACAGAGTGTAATTTGTTACTTAAACATTCAATTGCCTTATAAAATAAATAAATACTTTCTCATCTTACCTGGTTGTCAACTTCTTTACATATTTTATAATTCTTTGATAAGATCTGAAGATTTTACATAATATAATGTTGCAACTCTAGAAATCAGACTCCCACCTCTGCCTGGGGTTTGTAGTTATTATTCACTTATTTAATGCCTTTTCTGAGATAACTCTGTAAAATTTAAATCTTTTGCCATGTTTGGCCACTGAAGTCTCTGTTCAGTTACCATAGAGGTCAGCTAATCATTAGACAGAGATTTCCTTAAATTCCTGGAGCTAATATATCCCACAATCTTCTTTGAAGCTCTCTGTGTATGCTGGGGCATGCCCTCAACACTCAGCCAGTCAGTTGATACCTCTGCCTTTGTCTTCATTTCCAGCTTAAACAGAGCCTTGAGGAGTCCAAAGTGAGAGTTTAAGGCTGCCTCAGGTCTTTCTTGGTCATAGCCCTGGCCATAAACACAGAACTATTTATATGTGTAGCCTTTTGCTTTCCTGAAATATCTTAGAGCATTGCAATGACTCTATGGACATCTTATTTCTCAAATTTTCCTTTTGAGCTTTTTCATTAGCCTATGGTTCTCCCAATTCTAATTTTTTGACTCAGGCCAATACGGATTTTATCAGTTCCCTCTCATTGTTTTTGACAATCATCCTTGGAGAGAATGATTTTTGCTCTTGGGGATCTCGAAGTCAGGTCAAATACAGAATGTCTTACACGCAGAGTCTTCCAGAGAACCATTATGGACAGGGTGATATGGGAACAGGGTGAATTTAAACATCAAGAAACTTCATGCTCTTACCAAGACTCAGCCATTTTGTGTATGTGTGTGCACGTTTTAATAAACACTCCCTGAAATGATGCAAACCTTTGACTAATTTCCAGAGTTATAAAAAACTTAATTATGATATTTTATTTTGTCAGTTTTATTACTGTTTTTTTGAAAGAGAGAATTTCCAGAGGTCCTTCCCCTACGATTTACACTAAGGATTCATAGCGATTACTTTCCAAGTTGCTTTACTTTACTTTTATTTATGTGATTGACCTTTTCATTATTTTTTATGGAAAGAATAAAGATTTTTTAAAATTGTTTTTCTAGCGTCAAGGCTTAAGATGGACAAGTAACTCCAGCCAATAATGTATTACAGTGGGAATAAACATAAACTGGGAAGAAGAGAATCACACTTTCAGAGCTCCAGAAAACCTTTTCTGTATCAGCTTACGATAATCCCTCTTATGAGACAGTATGTCCTGGTAGTTGTTTAGGAGGTCTCCTTGACACTTATACACAAATGCTATGAAGGAACTAACTTAGCATTTTAATTTTATCTATTTCTGTTTAGATCAAAAGACTCAATCTGGATAATTACAGATATAAATATTGTATTAAGCATGCTTGTGAATATATGTATGTCAGAAGTGAAATCAAAGTAAAGAGCAACTTCAATAAATAGGCATTTTAGGATTTTATGAATAAAATCTAGATTAGTTTGTACAGTCTTAAAAAAATCCAACTTTCTTGGAAAACAATAAAGTCATAAAATTACCAAAGACTTAATATTCTCTATAATTATAATTCCTCAGCTAATACCTGTTTCCTAATTTCCTGATAAATATCCTACTTCCCTCCTCTCAAGTATACTATAAATTTCAGGTGAATTGAAGACTACAGGCATATTAAAAATAAGAGTCATGGCAACACTGACCACAGCAATCTTAAGTAACAGGGTTTATGAGTTGGTTTGCCCGGAATAGTCCTAATCCTCGTTTGTAACTGACTTCTTCAATGAATTGTTATAGTATCCTCCTTGACACTCAAAAACAAGCACACATTTTTTTATCAAGTGAGAACTACATCATATAGTTTTATTTTAGAGATAGAGATACTCCTTTTAAATATGTTCTCTCATCTCTGCATGCTCATGTCATGTCACTCTCTCTGAACTCACTTCACTATAGCCATTGATAACCTTTTTGTGTTTTCCCTGAATGCTCTTGATATCTGCTTTGTTCCCTGAAAGACTCTTCCACCTGTTTGCTGCCTAGTGTCTACTCATCTTTCAGATTGAATCTGAAACATTAGCTCCTAGCCCAATTATCACCTGTGCTAATTAATTAGGTTTCTTTTAAATGTCTCATAATTTCTGCTTTTCTCTTTCCATAATACATTTTCTTTTTAATCTCTAATATCAATGTTTGGCAATTATAACTTTGCCACAACAATCAAGCTTATAGTTTATTCTTTTGTTAATCCGGTAGCGATTAGTTGAGATATCAAAGGTAGAACAGAAATACATTTTCTTAAATGCAGTTAGACATGCAATTATTTTCTTTTTCCACATTGGTGTAAATAACACAACTCTCACCTATTTATATATCAATCAGTATATGTACCATCTATCTATTTGTATCTGGATGTATACATGAGGTATTACTTATCTATATTACACACACACACACACACACACACACACACACACACACACACACACACATATATATATAATTGTTTTACCTTTTTCTCTATCCAAAAATCTATTTAGCACTTTATCCATTGAGCTAATGATTAACAACATTTCATATACATGTTATTAGAAAATTAGTGATCACATTTTAAAACATGAAGCCTTTTTTCAGTTGTTTGTTAAGCTAAAACACTATTATAGATGGTATCTGTCAACAAACAACTGTTAGCATGTAAGCGAGTTTTATATAGAGAGAAGCCAAAAATCATGGTAGCATTTAAAACACTCTTTAGGAACTAGGGTTAAGGTGTGAAATTTCTGGGAAGTATAAAATTTTCTGGGAAGTATAAAATCATATCTTTTTACACAAAAGCTGTTCCTCTTCCTTCTTATTAACATGTATTCAATCAAAGAAAACAAGTAATTCAAAAGCAATGGATCTTGCTCTTTAAGGTATTATGAAAAGGTAAATGTTGCTTTAAAATTCATAAGGTGTATTATTCATAAGATATAGCCTGTAACAATCAATAGAAATATACTATTAATATTCAAAATTAAAATAGGTTCTAATGAAATTACTGTTAACATTTGTGGTGTGAGGATCCCAAAAACATTTCAGTCTTTTAGAATTTTATTTTCTCATAAGTGAACAATAGAGTTTTCCAGATGCTTCCCAACTATGACAATATGATTAGGCCACTGCTCTGACAGCTACTGAAATGTATATATGGATATTTTTATATTTTAAAATCGGTCACAATCTCCAACATATTAAATATTGATAGATATAAGCCAGAGAAACCAAAGCTTTTTGTGCTCTACAATAATATTTTATTATATTATTAAAAATAATATTTTAAATATTACAATATTAATTATTTAAAATATTAGTTCAATATTATTAAAATTATTAAAATATTAAATATTTTAAATATTATTTTTATATACTAAAAACATTTTCAGGGAGTAAAGGGATTTGAAAACCAAAAAGGTTGAGAACAACTGATTTAAGAGAATAGACATTTGTAAGTTTATGTTAAGTAAAAATGATGTGTGAGGTTTTATCCTTAGAATTGACTTGCTTTTTGATTACTTCACTTTTATTTGGAACAATAAAAAATAATTCAGTTATAATTAATGATGGCAAAATTGTTAAATTATTTTCTTATTCTTTCTCAGAAAGAGAAAATTTTATTAGAAATTTTCAGAAATACAAAAAAACATTTTTTAAAAAAAAATTTTGAGAAACAAATTTTCTAATATCAAATAAGTAAATTATGTATGAAATCCAGGAAGCATTTGCTTAGGTGTAAACTTTTATAAAATAATGAAATTAAATAAAGAAAAATAACAATTTATTATAATTTTAATATTTACATTTAAAATGGCTAAAAATAATCCTACATGCCATTTATTAGGAATCCAGTATTTTTTCAAAAACTGTTAAATTAACATGGAGTATTCAGTGGATGTAATTACAAAACAACTGAAGTTTTACTCTAAATAGTAGTAATTGATCCTACAGTGAGATTTATTCTGTAATCATGGAAGTCAATGGCATTTACAACTAGAATAAATTAAGGTAAATGAAGAGGAAAATTGTATTCAGTGTAACATTTAGTTCATTATAGGTTTAAACAACTGTGTCAATCCATGTTCATCAATAGAAGTTATGGAGCTTGCAGACATAATTGAATGAAAATATTATCTCCAAGAAACAGCCTATGTTACACCAGCATAGATAATTGTTTTTTAACTAATATGCTTTCAAGTTCTTACTAAAAGGGATCAAAAATGTGAATAATTTGCAACACTATTGTATACTATCTCTTTCGTATTTTGATATAAAGAAAGAATATGAAATTGCACTCTGTTGCTCCAGGGGAACTTATTTCTTTAGGATTGTAGTTTCTTTTTATAAGTTATGCTATGCTTATCTCTACCAGTTAGGTTAATTAGAATTCCCATGATTAATTCAAGAGATTGAAGATAGATTCTTGAGAAACTATCCCATTGAGATTTATAGATTCTAATTCCATATGCAAGACGATTACTTACTAATAAGTGAAATTCATGTTTACAAAGAGCCAATAACAATGATAATAATAATAGTAGTGATATTGTCAGCTGTCTGAAAAATCTCTCATGAAACCAAACTCCCACCTCCACCTCTGCTTCATGAGAGAATGTCTCCTTTAAGACGAGGTAGGGTGGACTCAACAGCTAACTGTATATTACTCCAGTGTTAAATTCTGGCATGATTATTGTTTATAATAAACATATATCTTCTTTTTACTAGGTGGCCATTGTACAATTCTGAATGGTAAGTTAGGTCATCTCTAAAATATATTGGGAATTTTTCTGTCTATCCATTCATATTCCTACTTCATTTTAAGGTCGCTCTTTTTATTTCTATCTTTAGAAGGTTTTGTTAATTCCTCATCAAGTATGGTTGATCATTCTATATAGGCTCCATTTCAATGTGGATGAATTTAAGCATATTTATTTTTATATTATTTATAATGAGGTTTCATTCCTGACAAATAGGGCCAAGCTGAACAAAAACTTTGCCAAATACAAGTAATATTTCAGAGACCAGTCTTTTGAATACACCATTAAACTGTGCATGGAAGAGAATGGTGCTGTTTCTTCTAGTCCTATGAGGACAGAGCAAAGGAATGTATGTACGTATAATAATCCATGTATATAAACATAACTATAAATATTTATATATGTAAATATCTGTATATATATTAATCTGAACATCAGTCTATACTAGTGTCAACAACTCTAATCCACTACCACACTGACCATTCTAGCCTCCCTCGGTAGCTTATCATTAACCTACCGTTTCAACAGTGAGAAACCTGGTTCTCACTATCTGCCACCCATTTACAGAATCGTACCCCTTTGTAGTATCCATTTATCCCTGTATAGTAGTCTCAGCTTTGTTAACCTCTACTCCCATGGGAAGCAACATTACCAACAAGACTACAGTGCTATGTACAATTATTTTGGACTGATTTTATCATCTCCACTCATTTTCAAGTTCAGTTAGGCCAGCACCTCATTCTCCCATCTCATTCATACCCTAATAGGTGCACTCAAATTTTCTTTCTTACTCTGGCTTTTCTTTCTTTCTTACTCATGCAAATGTGGGGGGGTCACAGGGAGAGGTGGGTCTCCTGCTGAGCCAGCTGTGTGCCTGAACATGTAGGTTCGGTTCTCATGGCCCATGCAGGGCAGGCTATGAATGTGGGCAACTGGTGCACCTTGGCAACCTTTCCACTTAGCATGTCTTTATGCTCGCCTGGGGAGGTGCTGCATGAGTTTAGATGCTGAGGTCTCAGTCTTTCTCTCTGTCTTAGGCTCCAGGTAGCCTGGTCTGTGGTCCCAAAGGCACCCTTGTGAGCACAGTAGAATGCAGGCAGGACTCCCCGACCAAGAGATTCAGACTTGCTAGGTCCAGGACAGGGTGCACTCTTGCTGTGGGTTCGGCTTCCAGATGGTGCTGCATCTCAGCCACTCGAGGCATGAGGGTTTTTTTCTCTTCTGAGGCTTCCACTATGAAGCTACACTAACCCCCTGCTACTCTCCTGCTGAGCCTGGGTCCCAAGAAGACTGGGGGACTCTCTCAGGGCAGGGATCACTGGCATTTGTGATGGCAGTGGGAACAGCTCCAGTCTTTTCCAGCTTACCTTCTCTCTGCCTGACTCTCGGCTGGTCCCTGCAGTGGGGCAGAAGCTGGATGCCTGGCTCTGCTCTCCTTGGTGCCATTCTGTTCTGCCTTTCCCAAGAATCTTGTCACTCTCCTGATGCTCTACAGCATATTTCTTCAGTGGTTCCAGTCAAAATACATTTGTTTATGTGTTGTTTTGGTCTCTTTTTATGGAGTGAGGATTAGCACCAAACCTCCTCTCTAGTTAGACATCTTGGGAAATTCCCAGACATAATTTTAAGTAATTTGTGTAATTACTTATGGGAATGATGACTGGATTGTATGATAAGATTTATTTAACTCTGGAAAAAAATGCCAAATTGTTTTCCAAATCGATTGTACAATTTGGAATTTTCAGCAGCTATGATTAAGAGTCTCTTTTGCTCTGCATAATCACCAGCAGCTGGTTTTGTTAGATTTTTCATTTCTTGTCATTTTGATAGGTATGTAGTAATATCTCATTTTTGTTTTAATTTACAGTTCCCTAATGATAAATTATGTTTTATATGCTTATTTACAATCTGTACATATTATATTTTAGGTGTCTGTTTAGATCTTTGACCATTTAAACTTTTTTTATTGTCCTTTAAGATTTATTTGTGTATTTTGGATACAAACCTTTTTATCAAACATTTATTTTGCAAGTATTTTCTCCTAGTGTGTGCATCGCTTTTCATTCTTTTCACAGAGAGTTTTACAGTGTAGAATTTTAATTTTAATAATATCAATTTTCCTCTCATGGAACATGCTATTGCTGTTATATCTGAAAACTCACTGACAAATCCAAAGTCATGTCAATTTTTTACTATATTTAATTCAAATTTTAAAATTTTTGCATTATACATTTAGGTCTATGATTCAGTTTTTGTTAATTTCTGTGCAGGGTGTAAGATCTGTTGATTCATGTTTTTGCATATAGATGTTCAACTGCTGCAAAATCACTTATAAAAATATACCTCTGTTCATTGAATTGAGAATCAGTCTAAGTTTGGGCTTTCTAATCTTTCCCAATAGTCCATTTTTTTATCAGTGCACATAAATTTATTGTAAGCCTTGAAATTGGGTAATTTGAGTACTCCAGTTTTCTTCTTCTTTAGTATTCGTTGGCTATGTTAGGTCTTTTGCCTTTCCATATTAACTTTAGAATCAGTTTATTGATATCCATAAAATAATTGTCTGAGTTTATAATTAATATTGCTTTGTATCTGTAGACCAAACTGGGAAGAATTGATATTATAATAATATTGGTTTTTAATCCATAGCATAGAAAATATCTCCATATGTAAGGGCACTTCACAAAGTTCAAAAAAAGATTCATATTGTCTCTTAAATCTTTTTCCATGAACTTTTGAGGTACTATTGTAAAGTACCCCAAAGGGGATACGTTCCAAGAACTCCAGTGGATGCTTGAAATTGCAGACAGCACCGGACCCTACACATAGTATGTTTCTTCCTATACAAACATACATATGATAATGTTTAATTTATAAATTAGGCACATTAAAAACAGTCAGTAATAATAAAATATAACAATTATGACAGTATACTGTAATAGAAGTTATCTGAATATGCTCCCTTTCTCTCTATCTCAAAATATCTTATTGTAATTTACTCACCCTTCTTTTCCTTGAAGTAATATAGGATGTTAAAATGCCTACATGATGAGATGAAGTGAGGTAAGTGACATAATGACATATGTATTGTGAAGTAGCATTAGGCTACTATTGACCTTCTGATGATACATCAGGAGGAGGATCGTTTCCTCCAGGTGTCATCAAGTCATGACAATGTGAATGGATGGACATCAGGAGCAATGTCTGACTAAAGGGTGGCAGTGTTTACAGCATCAAAATGCTGGACATGATGATTCACATCGCAGAAGGGATGGAGCCAGATGGCAGAAGATTTTATGATGCTACTCAGAATGGTGCATCATTTAAAACTTAATGAATTTCTTATTTCTGTAATTTTCCATTTAATATTTTTATACCACAGTTGAGCTTGGGCAAATGAAATGTGGAAAGGGAAAGTGCAGATAAGGAGGAGCTACTTTATTTAGAACTTCTTTGTGAATTTTTATTATTGTTTTGTAGTCTCCCACATAGATGCAAGACAGTGCCCTTGCTGAGGAGGAACACAATTTTATTAGATTTATACATGAGTATTCCTTTTTTTTTCCCCCCTTTTTGTCTTTTTTTTTTCATGACCGGCAACGGATCACAACCCTCAGTGTTGCGCCCGCACCTCGCTCAGCCAGTGAGCGGCCGGTCTGTATGTAGGATCCGAACCCTTGGCGGGAGCGCTGCTGCGCTCCCAAGCGGTGCACTGTAGCAGTGCGCCACCGGGCCGGCCCGAGTATTCCTTTTTAAGTCTGTTAAAGTGGTGAATTCCATTGATTGAGTTTTGAGTGATTAGCGGACTTGCATGCCAGAAATAATCCCACATGGGCATGGTGCTTAATTCTTTTATATATTGTTGAATTTGATTTATTTTTATTTTGTTGAAGACTTTGCAGTCTATAATCATGAGAGATATTGTTCTATAGTTTTTTTTTTGTGTGTGTGTGTGTGTATATGTGTGTGTGTGTTTAATTTTAGTATTGTTATCTGTTTTGGGTATTAGGGTAATGCTGAAATCATATAATAAGTTAGAAGTGTTCTCTAGGCTTCAAATTTCAGGAAAAAAATATTTTTGTAGTGTTTCTTCTATAAATGTTTGGTAGAAACTTTGGTGAACCGATCTAGACTTGCATGGTTTTTGGCAGGTGACTACTTATTGCTTCAACTACTTTTATAGATATAGGGAATTTCAGGTTATGTATTTCTTCTGTTGTGAGATTTGGTAGTTTATATCTTTAAAAGAATTGATCTATTTCACCTAAATTATTAACAACACAGGTATTAAGTTGCTCATAGTATAATTTTATTATTATTTGAATGTCATGGGATCATTAGTAATGATATTTCTTGTTTTCTGAAATTGTTATTAATTCCTCCCTACCCCTTCCCTTTTTCTCCTTTTCCTCCTCTCCTTCCTCCTCCTCCTCCTTCTGTTCCTCGTCTTTTCTCTTCTTCTGCTAGTTATTCTAAAAGGAAGTTGATCAATTTTATTTGTGTTTGTAAAGAATCAGCTTTTGGTTTTATTGATTTTCTCTGTTGTTCTTCTGTTTTCAATTTTATTCATTTCTGCTATACTTTTGTATTCTTTCTTTTTATCTACATGCTTTAAATTGAAATTGTTTTTTATTCTCTGTTTCCTAGGGTGAAAGCTTAAAATATTAATTTTATGTTTTTGTTTTCAGTACATACATTTAAGGATATTAATTTCCCTCTATGCACTGTTTTTGTTACACCTAACAAATTTTAATGTTCATTTTCATTTTTATTTAGTTTGAAATATTTTTTTATATTTTTCTTGAGGTCTCTTTTATAACCCATGTGTTATTTAGACATTTGTTGTTTAGCTTTCAAATACATGATGATTTCTGGTATTGATTTACTATTTAATGCTATTTTGTTCTGATCCATATGAGCTTCAGAAAAATTTGTATTATGCTGTTGTTAGATGTATAAAGGCTAATGAGATCAAGCTGGCTGGCAGTGCTGTTTAGACCAATTTATTTTTCATAGCTACTTTATTTGTCAATTACTGAGAGAAGGTATTGAAGTATACCTAGTATACTAGCATAATAGTCGATTTGTCTGTTTCTCCTTTTATTTCTATCAATATTTACCTAACATTTTTTTGTTAGTCTATCATTAGATACACACAGATGCACGCAAACCCACACATACAAAGATACGATAGTATTGAATTCTTGGAGAGCTGATCTTTTTATCATTTGTAATGCTGCTTAATATTCTTGATAATTTTTCTTATTCTGAAGTCAGTTTGTTTTGTCTGAAATTAAATAGAGGTCAGCTTTTAAAAATAGTGTTACCACGGTTTATCTTTCCCCATCCTTTGACTTTTAAATTATTACAGTGTTTGTATTTTAGCAGTTTCTTATAGAAACCATTGTGATAATTCACTATTAAGGTTATTACTAACATATTTGGATCAATGTCAACTTGTTTCTAAAATTTTTCCAATTCTTACATTGATATTTCATTTTTACATAACCACCTCCTTGAGGTCTTTTATGGTTTTAATTGAATATTTTTTATGATTTCTTTTTAACTCTTCTCCTCAGATATACTTGATGAGAGCATATCATTTATGCTTTGATAGAAGCATATCAATTACGCATCTATCAAAAAATGTAGTTTTCCTAGAACTTACAATATTATTTTTAACTAAGCTAATTCCACCTTTAAATAGCACTATTCTATTTCATGTGAACTGTAGTTAACTTATAACATAGTATTGCAATATTCACCCTCTCATCCACTGTGATGTTTATGTCATTCATTTTACTTTTCCATATGCAATAATCACCCTATATATTGCTACTATTATTATTTTAAGCAAACTGTCACTTTGTAGATTATAAATCAATAAAAATAAAAATATTATTTATTCCTTCTCAAATGCTCTTCCTTTTTTTAACATTTTATTTTTAATTTTTTAGATACAAATTTCTGACCTATATTATTTTCCTTCTGCCAAAAGAAAATCTCTTAAGATTTTTGGCAGGGTACATCTGCTGGCAATTCATTTTTTCAGTTTTTATTTTTGTCTACGAAAGTTTTTGTTTCTCTTTCACTTTTGAAGATATTTCTGCTGAATACAGAATTCTATGTTTGTTTTTTTCTTTTCTTTCAACACTTTCAATATTTTACTTCTCACTTTTCTTAGATGTATGAATTTTGACAAAATAAACACTATTACCTCATCAGTCTTTTCCCAAGATTATCTCTATGTCCTTGGTTTACTGCGGTTTGCATATGTCATGCTTAGATGTATATTTTGTTGTTTTTCCTGCTTGGTGTTCTTTGAGCTTCCTGGATCTGTAATTTGATACCTGTCATTAATTTTGGTACCTCAAATATTTATTTGTTTCATTTTATCTTCTTATCTACTTCTGATACCCAGTTATTCTGATAACCAGTTACATCTTTTAAGATTGTCTCACCATTCCTGGATATTCTGCTCTGTTTTTGTTGTTGTTTTCATTCTTTTTTTTCTCTTGATTTTTGGGAGTTCTTCAAGCTCACTGACTGTATTCTCAGTTGCATCCAGTTTACTGCTGATCTTCACTTACATTACAGTGATTTTGATTTCTAGCATTTCATTTTAACTATTTCTTAGAATACCCATCTCTCTGACTAAATTAACCATCTGTTCCTTCATGTTGTCTACTTTTTTCATGAGAGCTTTTATCATAGTAATCATAGTTATTATATATTCCTTATCTGAGAATCCCAGTATCTTTGTCATATCTGAGTCTCATTTTGAAGATTTCTTTGTCTCTTCAGACTGTATTTTTTCTTGCATTTTGAAGTTGAGGTAAATAGGTCTCTAATGTGAAGATTTATGATAACCTTTGTTTGTTTGCTTATTTATTTGTAGGCAGAATCTTGAAATTGCTCTAGTCTTCCTGTTTTCTCTCCACGACTTTGAACTTCTCCAAGTATTCCTCCTCAGAAACAGACTGTGTCTTGTATCTGTTTCAACTATAATCTACTGTTAAACTAGAGCACTTTTGATGTGGTGGTCAGGAGCAGGGGAAGAGAAGTGTTCTATAATTTTTTAGTTAAAATTTTAGTCCTTTCTTGGGCCTGTGTCTCTAGCCTACATCCTTCACAAGCTTTACTTCTTGTATAGCTTTCCCCCATTTAAATTATACAGAAAAAGTAGAGGGGACTGGGTTAGAGAAATGCCCTTTACCTAGTTCTGGGATAAGGCCTAGTTAATATCTCCTTTTCTAGGAAATATGTCTTTGTAATGTAGAAGGATCTGTGTGTTTTTCCTAACGATGACTCAGAAGCCTCCCCTGCCTGAGCCATGGAGGGTCCTTTCTCAAATCCGCCCCTTGAGAAGCTGATGGGGTAGCTGGAGATAAAACCCACCAAAGTGTGAGCAGTTGAACAAGACCTGAGTTTCTGTTTTCATGCCAGTCCTCACTCAGCCTCCAGCAACTTGCCAAAATTGCCATTTAAGTGTCTCCACCACTTTATGACACCACTGGTCTGTGCTCCAGGTAGCAGATCTCAGCTATGCTCTTTGAATTTGTCTGCCTCTCTAAATTTCAGTATGACAATTTTTCCTATAAATGAATTTCTATAAACTATTTTCTATTTTCAGTTTGTCCCACTTTTTCTTGTATAAGGTGGAAAGGATGACTTGCAAGCTCTTTATATGTTGAAGCTGAAATCAGAAGTCTTGCTTTACTTTCAAAAAACTGCTGGTGTTAGTTTTTAGAATGGCGTAGAACCTATTAAAATACTTAATGTCATGTACTTATGGGATCTTCTTAGGATTTCAGTTTCTAACAATTACTTATTTTATTATTTAAATTATCGATGAATTTTGCTTTGTTCTGCATTCCTGTATAAATCTTGAGATTCATTTACAATCTATCAGTTTTATTTGCATAAAAGAAACAAGATAACCAAATTATAAATCATGTTTATCTATATATCTATTTGTATTTATAGTAATAAAAATATCTCTACTGTCCAATAATCAACAAATATGATATTACACACGTTATTTGAAAAGTTTGTGTCTAAGAATTTTTAAAAACTTTATCTTATGCATTTTTAGTATTTACAATTATTTTTATTAGTAGTACTAAGGATAGAGGTGAAGATATAGTATATTTCCATATAAATTTAATTTATATATTCAATTTAAATATATTATGTTATTATAATAGGCTCCAAAAGTTATGTAAATAATTTGATTATTCTCACAAGTTTTTAATAATTTCTAAGAACATTCTATGTAAAAAGTGGATTTCTATGAACTCATCACTAGGAAACATTCAAGTGACTTTTTGCAAACTTTTGTTAAAAGTGCTGGAAGGTGCTCGATTACATGAAACAAGTATGTACATTATTGTGCCATTTCAAAAGTTACACAATTCCTTTCAGAGAATAGAGTAGAAAGAAAAAGTAAGATATTTAAATAACAATTTGTAATATTTTATTACTGTAGTTAAATGAAGAAGTTCTTACTACACACCCTCAAAGACAATGATAGATACTTTATTTTAGGAAAATTAATGGTGGCTTCTTTTAAATAATGTGATTTGGTTTACTAATAACTTTGATGGACTGAATGTTGAGGTTATAATTTTTTATACTATCTTATTGTAACATTCTATAAATTCTTATACTAATTATTAAACCAGTCAAAGTTGTATATTCTTGTAGAAAATATGTTTTAAGTTGCTATACAACTGACTGAGAGGAATAAATTGTTAAGGACAATAAATTAAAGTGAATAAAAGATTTAAAAACTGCTTAACAGTGGTAGAGAAAATATATTTCAGGGAAAAAAATACTCCGCAATTAAAGGTTTTTTAACAACGTATTGTCAATAAACAATTGTTTACAACCAAATTTTTACTGTAAACTGATGACAGAAATAGTATCCATGCAAAATAAATATACTCTGAGTTTCAACAACCAGAAAGGATAATAAAGCATATAAATAAAATAGCCAGACATTTAAGTACTTAATTACTTTGAAATGACTTTATGGGTCAAATTCTGAAAGGTAATTTAGTATTTGGTTATTTGTACTTATAAAGTTAGAGCCATTACTTTTTGGTGCCCTTTTGCCACTAAGAAAAGATCAATCATTAAAAGTTAATGCAGCTCTTTGTGACTTTGGTGGGCTTCCATAACTGAGAAAGTAAAAGAAACAAAACCCAACTACAAAATAAGATAGTTTCACTGACTTTAAGGACAAGGTAGGCACCTTGTTACTACAGGAAAATGTCTTTTTGTCAAATAGATTTATTGTAGAATTCTTAAGAAAGTAAAAAGTAAAGATATTTGGGAGTAGAGCTTATTTTTAATAGAATGATGGTAAAGGCACAGGCAGATTTTGAACTCTCATTATTAGTGATGATGTCAGAGGTAGGGTCCGGAGGGGCCCGATGGTTGGCCTCAACCCACTTTGTCCTCTTATGAGGTTCTTGACTCCGCCACAGGAAAGAATTCAAGGGCAGAGTCATAGTAGAAAGTGAGGACAAGTTTAATATTACAGATGAGAAATACAGGTTCCACAGAGAGAGTGCAGCATAGCTCCAGAGACTGAGCAGGACCCACACCAAGTTTAACACAAAAGTTCAGCACAGACATCAAGTCTAACACAGAAGCAAGAAAAAACATACTTAAGTGCAGTTCAGAAGGCAGGCTGGCTCAGGAGAGTGGGCAGCCACTTGCTGAAAGTAAGTTTGATACAAAGGAAAATATACACACCTCAGCCAGTAAAGTGCAGGTGGCCTCCAGGAGAGTGAGCAACAACCCTGCCTTCAGCTGGGATTTGGCTTTAATAATTTCACTATCTAATGAATATTCAGTTAAGGGGGCGGTTCCCCATTATGTAACATTGAGTCTTGCCCCTCTGCTCAGTCCATCTCTTCCTGGAGCATGTTCATTGGTCAAACCGCATCACTTGCACAAAGAATATTCAAGAATATTCTGTGCTCTGTATTGAGCATGCCCAGCCACTGGATTTGCATGAGCCAGTCCCTTGTGGTCTCATTTTGCCTGTGTTGGTGCTAAAAATAGGTCTAACTGGCAACAGTAACTTTCTTCCAGGGGAGGGCACAGAGGAGGGGCCTGAAATCTTGGGGAATGGCTTGTTGACCAGAGGCATGTTCTAAAACCCAAGACCAGGGAAACTGAGTATTTCCTTTATCAGTGAGATGATTATAAAGATATTGGAGCCTTGTAGTAAAATGGTAGATTTTTAGTTTCAAATATCTTTATTTCCCCAAAATACACAGATCAAAAATGAAAAAAATATCAAATAACTCACTATGCACCCATTAAATTCTAACTGGAAAAATGAAGTTTTATAAACTCCAATATTCATAGTAAGTAGGGAAATAAACACCTCAAACCAGCAACTGTTAGCTAAGTAACCCAAAACAGAACAAAGTGACAGAAAGAAACTATGCAGGAAAAAAAAAAAAAAAAAGAAGAAGAAGAAGAATGTAGCAATGCCCGAATAGTTATGGAACAAAGTAAATAATAATAATAATAATAGTAACTGAGTTACTATTAATATTGTAAAATCCTGAGTGCAGAAATATTGACTACATCTCTTAGACCTGATAGATGAGAGTATTGGTTATTGAAAAAGAAAAGTAGGAGGCTTGAATGTGTGAGTGACTATAGTTAATGGAAGTTTGTTCTTTACATTATATGTGAGTGCGAGTGTGTGTATGTTTGTGTGTGTGTGTGTTTATTGTTTTCAGACTCACTTGCCAATGATTCGTGTCTATGGCTCAGAAGTATCTCCTTCTTAAGGACTCACAATTTGAAAACCTTAACCCTTTCCATATGTCAGGCTGGATCACAGACCCCTCTACCCCATCCTGTGCAGGTCCCGAGCCAGGTAAGCAAAAGAAAAATGGAGCAGCTGCAGGCAGAGTGGACATGCTTTATTTTAACACATGAGCTCTGCCCATCAGCGGTTCAGAGCCTCTGCCTTCCGTACTGAAGGTACACAATAGCACCAACAAGCCAAAGGGTACCTGGGCACGCATGCGCACTAACTCTACTCCCACACAACTTGTTTAGGATGGATGTGCTGAATCATACCCAGCCAGATATGAGGCAAGGGGGACTAACCAAACCAACTCCATTTTCCTCACATGCCACCCTTTCAGAGTCGCTCGCAGTATAGTCGACACATACAGAATCTTGTGCAATGTTTCCTTAGCAAGGATGGCTGACCCTTGCATCCATATAACTTCCATACCTATGGTACATTCAATACACCTTGAGGCTTGTCCCCATAGCTCTATCCTTTCAACTATGAGCAATGAGAGCAACACCCATACACATGCCCGGTTAGTCATTGTCATTGGGGTGATTTTACACAGGAATCCTGCAGCCACACTGGTAGTAAACTTGGTGCATATTCAGCAAGCTGATCCATTGGCCACATGAACGTATGTATGTGTCCAGTTGATTCTGGTTCCTACAGCCACAATACTCTGGGCAAAAAGACAGAATAGTTATTGGCACCAATAGAGGGAGTTCTTGTCCCTCTGACAGAATACCTGCCAGCTTACCATCCTAGAAAGAATGGTCACAGGAACAGGTGCTGCAGCCCTATGCAACAGAGCCTCCCCTGGAGAGGGCCTGCCCTCACGGGGTCTCTCATTTAAGATCCTGACTGTCGGTCATAACTGCCATGTCCACGCCTTCAGGAATGGGGGTTGGGCAGATAGCCTTAGTCCCTTTTTCAGAAGATCATCGTACCGTTCAATCATTCCCACTGACTGGGGATGATTTGGTACATGTCATTTCTCTGAATGGACAACTGAGAAGCCCACTTCTGTACTTCATGTCCAGTAAAGTAGATTCCATTATCACTCTCTATGACCAGCAGCTGACCCATACATGGCCGTAAGGCTACTTAATGCCTTCACAGTGCTTTCCTGGTCTGGGGCCCCTCAAGTCCCTACAAACAGAAGACCAGTAGCTATATCAATGGCTGTGAAGATATATCTATAGTTCTCTGACTTTGGCAGTGATCCCACAAGATCCACCTGCCACCATGCTAGGAGCATCTTCCTCTTGGGTTTTCTGCCTATCTGCATGTGGCACCCAGCGAGCCATCGAGGTTACATTTGGCCATCAGGGGCATTCTTTCTCGGGTTTATGCGGCACCTAGCAAGCCATCGACCACATGGTCTTGCAGCCAGCATGCTGCATTCTCCAGCATAGCCACCCAGCTACATCAGCTGCTGGGGCTCTCTCCAGGTATCTTACCTTAGCCAGTACATCAGCTTCATCATTGCCTGGACTGGCTAAGAGGAATGTCCTGTGACATGGAAAAGTCTTACTTCCTTTCCATGTCCGAATTCTCATAACTCTTGCCACATGGCTTGTTCCCACAGGGGTAGGTGACATACCAGCCATGGCTGATATTTCCAAGTACATATCCAAAGGGCGAAAACCTAACATACCACCACTCATATTGTTCCAAATGACCTAGCAGCATTGGAGCCACCTTGGTAAAATCTGCAAGAGAATCAGAGGTTACTAAGACATCATCTATATAATGAAACATTGTAACCATACTGGGCCTAGTCCACCTGGCTAGGTCCCCAGCCAATAAACTATGACAGATGGTTGGGCTATGCAGGTAGCCTTGGGGTAACACTTGAAAAGTTCAGTGCTTTCCTTCCCCAGGTGAGGGAAAATTGATCTTGGCTATCAGCTGCGATCAGGATAGAGAAAAAAGCATTTGCAAGGTCCAGTACATAATGTAAGTTCCTAGCTGAGTTGTCAGCTCATCCATCAAATCATGAACTAAAGGCACAGCTGCATGCAAAGGAGGCTGTACTTTGTTCAGTTCCTGATAGTCCACAGTCATCCTCTAGGTTCCATCTGGCTTTTTCACTGGCCATACATGTGCAGGATGAATGATGCCAACTTTTTCTAACTCCAATGTAGTGGCACCTAACTCCACGTGTCCTCCCGGCAGGTGGTACTGTTTCACATTAACCACACCCTTGCCTTGGGTAACACCTGTGGATCATGCTTTACCTGCCCGCACAGCACAGGCTTTACTGTCCATATTTGCAGCTGGAATTCTCCAACCATTGTTTGCAGGTATAACCCATAAAGCACATCTATACTCAAGATGTATTCAGATACAGGAGATACATACACAGTATATACATGAGCGGGCAATCTTTCAATGTTCAGCAGCAAAGACACAGCTTTGACTGTAATAGACTGGCCTCCATAGCCATCAGCATTCACTGTGGCCCCTAGAAACTTATCTGGGTTGCCATGTATCAAGCTACATTCTGTGCCAGTATCTACTAACACTAACACATGCTGCACATTTGCCATCCTCCCCTAGGTCCCACACTTGTAGGAGCCAAGCAGGTAGGGGTTCATTTTTTGATGTATAGCAGGTCGTACAAGGAGACACACAGGTTCTCCCCACTTACTCTCAGGGTTGTCGTCATCCTCGGCTTCAGGAACTGGGGTGACCTGTCACTGTACTTCATTCTCCAGCATGTCTGCCTTTTGCTGTGCTGCCTCATGAAGTGCCCAGTCCATATTGGCTCACAGTACAGCCAACCACAACCAGCCCATCTAGCCAGCCATTCTCTGTGACTCCTCATCTCTCACCATGGAGCTCAATACCCTGAGAGCTTCCTCTATGCTCTCGGGGGACCCATCCATTTGGTCCCATGTTTCCAGTGGAGCCCAAGTCCACAGGAATGCTGCCACCAGGTACCACATGCTTGAGGGCAGCCACATCTCCTTCCCCTCTTGTGGGGCTTCTGGCTCCCTTACCCGCTCATCCCGCCAGACTATGTCAATTGTTGGGCTGGATCAGAGACCCCTCAACCCCATCCTGTGCAGATCCTGAGACAGGTAAGCAAAAGAAAAACAGAGTAGCTGCAGGCAAAGTGGACATGCTTTATTTTTAGACACAAGCTCTGCTCACCAGTGGTTCAGGGCAGCTGCCTTCCATACTGAAAATACACAATAGCAGCATGGAGCCAAAAAGGTACCTGGACATGCATGTGCGCTAACTCTACTCCCATGAAACTTGTTTACAACAGATGTGCTGAATCATACCCAGCCGGATATGAGGTGAGGGGGCCTGACAAAAACCAACTTCACTTTCCTCACACCATAGAAGCAGTCTAACTTACTGAGCTCAACATGTTTCCCTAACACAATGTCCCAGTTAGAGCCTTGCAGTTTCTAGGGTGTGGCTTACCACTGAAATTCCTACTTAGTGTAAAATTTTCAATAACTATGATAATTGAGCTATTGGAAGCTATGTTATAAAGAAGATAAACTTGAAGTAATAGTCCTCAAAAGTGAGAAGACATGGGGGGGGGTGAGGAAAATGGAGTTAGTTTGGTCAGGCCCTCTCACTTCATATCTGGTTGAGTATGATTCAGCACATCTGTTGTAAACAAGTTTGGTAAGAAGAGAGTTAGTGCACATGTGCTCCCACGTACCCCCTGGCTTGTTGTTGCTATTTGTGTACTTTTCGGTGTGGAAGTCAGTAGCTCTAAACCTCTGGCCGGCAGAGCTTGTGTCTGGAATAAAGCATGTCCACTTTGCTGGTGGCTACTCAGTTTTTCTTCTGATTACCTGACTTAACATATGCATAGGATGGGGCAGAGGGATCTGTGATCCAGCCTAACAGGGGGACAAAATGTGAGATAAAATTAAGACCAAATATAGAAATTAAATTGGTGGAGTTTGACTACAGGGGCAGCTGCTTCATCTTACAAAATTCTAGGTAATAATGTTGCATTTTTCAAATGCTAGCTTAATCCAAATTTTCTGGGATATAAATTCTTTGGCATCATTCCAAGTCCTACTTCATTAGAATCTCTAGATATGGAATTTAAAAATCTGGATTTAAAAGTCTCTCTAGGTAATTTTTTAGCATGAGAAAGTAGGAAAATGTTATAGATTCCTTTTTGATGGTTTGATGTAATCCTGCCAACAATGCCAATTGTAGAGCTAGGGCTAGGGTCTGGAGCTCACAGATCCCTCGAGCCCATTCACAAACCCTTCACACACAGGTCTTTGATCTAGGTAACCAACAAAAAGGTCCTTGGAGCTGTGGTTGAAGTAGGAATAGTCTTCATTCAGCACACACAACACTATGAGCCAAGCAGCCCACACATGTCTAATACCCAGGCAGTATAAAGGAGAAACTCAGAAACTCAACTGCTACTGGCAAGGTCCAAAGAAAACTGAAACTGAGCAGCAACCAACAGAGTAAACATGCTCTATTGTTAGACATGAGCTCTGCCAGGCCAGCCTGCTCACAGAACTATAGAACACACAATAGCACTAACTAAAAAGATACACTGGCACACATGTGCACTAACTCCACCCACACACAACTTGTTTACAAAGAATTAAGAATGTGCTGCTTGATCCCCCAACCAGACCTGAGTTGAGGGAGCTTGACCAAACTATTCTATTTTCCCCACAGATAGCCACTCAGGGAATGGCTAGGTAATTAGTCAAAGATCAGGCAGAAGCTAGTGGAGGTTGTTTGTAGTGAGAGGAAAGTAAAAAAACTTGTACGAAATGCTCCTAAAATAAGGGACTACAATTGATTTTTTTTCTGGTGAATTGCTTCTATTTGACAAACAATAAATTGATGCTTAGGATTTAGTAGTTCCTTCTGTATTGCTGCAAAAATAAAAGGTAACTGAATCTTCTTTCAAACAGAAGTCTCTGGTGGCCCTTTACTGGAGACGGTAATGAAAATTTCTCTAGTCCAGCCTGTGATAGAATTTCCTCTCCCACACACAGACCAAGAAGACATAGTTGTTTGGAAACTAAGCATATTTGATGGTGCTCTATTATAATCAAACAGTAAGTCTTTAGCGTAGTCATGCTACAATTCTGATGAAATAGAAAAGTTCTTTTAATGACAAATTACACATATTTTAAATAAAACTAATGATTTCGATTGTTTTTACTTCAATGAAAACCTGTTTTGAGACATTGGGACTACTGCAAATCTATACTCTGATATCCTGAGTATAGTACCTAAAGTCTCTGTTTTACCTGCAGACACTTGTGCCACTCTCTTCTCTAACATCTCTCACTGAAGCCATGGCTCTGGGCATGATTGCTTGTAACTAACCTTAGGAAGGGTCCAGTGTAAATTTACTAATAGCTCAATTCCAATTCTTTTTCATCCCTAATCATCCTGGTTATATTTTTACTTCCCCACCCCACCCCATGATTGCAAACACCCTTTTCAAAAAATGTGTGTTAGGTTATGTGATTCCTGTATTCAGAATTCCCCAGTGTCATCTCACCTCCTCAGTGCAAAACATGTATCTTACTATGATATATAAGGTCCTACATGATTTGGCCCCCGTCATTGTACTAATATCATTTCCTACTATTTGTTCACTCTATTTTAGCCATCCAAGTATTCATACCATCCTCAAATATTCCAGCCCCACTTTTCATTTTTTTAAATTTAAATTTTATTTTTTCATCATACATGTTTATGGGTACAATTTGTTTTAATACATGCATATATTGTATAATGATCTAATCAGAATTGTTAGAATGTCTGTCACCTATACATTTATCATTTCTTTGTGGTTATGACACTTTTCTAACAGGTCTGATCACTTGCAGTTTCTTCTGCCTCGAATGCTCTTTCTTCAGGTTGCTGCAAGGATCACTCACTCACTTGTTTTATTTCATTACCTCAATATCACTCTTAGTGAGGACCTCAATATTTTCTCTCTCTCTTCTTGTCACTTAGAAATATTCAAGGTAAAATAGCTGATAGACAGAATGATAGATGAATAGATACATACACACATAGAGACACCTTGTATATTTTATCTCTCCTCCTACAGAATATAAGTTCTACAAACACAGAAAAATTTATATCTTGCCAGTTTTGTTTTCTGTTTTATTTCAAGAACACAAAACAATATCTGACACATGGTATGAACTCAATAATTATTTGACAATAAATGAATGCTATAATTTCAGATAATACAAATGAACGATTGATAAAAAAAATTAGTCCTTGGGGTATAAGGAGGAACCTACAATCCCTGGTATTTTTATAGTAGTTAAAAATATTTATGTTCCCTAATAAAAATCCATTGGATGATTTTTAAGAGACATCTATTAAGAAAGCAGCAATCTCTGTTTTCTCTATTCTCTATAATTTAATGGTAAGTCAAGTTTATCATAAAAACAATTAATTCAATCTTTTCAAAAATTAATAAAGTCAAAAGTAAAATTCTTTGCTTCTGACACGTACTTTATCACTTCTTTGATCCCACTCAGTTGCTTCCCACTCCCAAGAAACAGTCATGTTAAAAATTTGAATGACAGAATTGTGGCCATTTTCTAGGCATACACAAATATATTTATATTCAAGTGTATCATTTATTTAAATCACTCTTAAGAAATGCCCTGGGCTTCCAAGCTGGGGCAGTGGGGGGGGCGGGCAAGGGCTTCAGCCACACCCCCCTGACATCTGCACCCAGCCCAGCAATGACCAAGACACAGCTAGAAGCCCCCTGGTCTCCCCTGCAGAAATGAAAGGGGTACCACAGGCCTCAACCCTGCCCCTGCTCCTTCTTCCTTCTCCCATCCTATTTCCTTCCCCCTTCTGCTCACCCCCTCCCCAGATGCTCTGCAACAACGTCATAGAATGTAAACAAACAAACAAACAAACAAAAAAACTAAGAAATCAACTTAAAAAAAACCCTGCTCTTAAGGGATTTTAGAGTATTTCCATTTTTTACTATTATTTCTAGTGCTGGATTTAATATTTTAATATTATACAGCTCCAATCAATGAATGTTAAAATGACATCCTTTTGCATTTACCTTTAAGATAAATTCTCAGTATTAGAATTGTTGAGTCGAAATATACACTCCTTTGATAGATACTGCAAGTTTTTACATATATTAACGTATAAATATTCTTTTATGTGTTTGGTATGTCATATTTTATAAGGCATTATGGGTTGAATCATGTCTACCAAAAAGATATTGAAATCCCAACCCTCAGTATCTCAGAATGTGACCTTATTTAAAGAGGGTCTTTGCAGAAACAAGCAACTTCAAATGAGGTGGTTAGAATGGTCCCTAAATCTAGTATGACTGATGTCCTTATAAAAAGAGGAAATTTGAACACAGATAAATACATGTGCACAGGGAGAGTGCCATGTAAAGATAAAGGCAGAAATCAGACTGATATATCTGCAAGCAAAGACTGCCAGAAAGCCAGAAGCTAGGAAAGAGGCATGGAACAGATGTTTTCTCATGGCCCTAAGAAAAAAGCAATCCTGCCAACAGTTTGATCTCAGACTTCTAGCTTTCAGAACCATAAGACAATAAATTTACGTTTAAGCCACCCAATTTGTGGTACTTCTTTATGGCAGCTTCAGCAAACTAATATATATATAGCTATTGCTATAAAAATATTCATTTATGTTTCCTTCTTGATATATACAGATAAAAATTTTTAAACTTTAATATTTTATATACATACATATATATATATGAAGTTCATGGAAGGATTTGCATATCTTTTAATTCTATTTTTTTGCGAACTTTTTGAAGTATTCTCATGTGTGTATGTGCACACATTGCAGAAAAGAAAGAAATCTATTAAAGATTATTTTACAGTGCTTTTTGTACACTGAGAGATGAATATTAAGCAAGTGGGTTTTATAAGGTTGCAGAGAAAACAGATGCTAACTCACTCTGGGTAATCTGAGGACAGTATAATAAAGAGATTATTTCTAAGTTTCTGGGCAGAACTTAAGGAAACCAACAAGGAAGAGCACAGTTATACCAAAGCTAGAGACTGCAATCCAGATAATACATTCCTTAAGAGGTAGTCAAGGGAAAAAAAAAAATGGGGCTCAATTTGACACACGAAATCTAACCTTCTGTGGGGGATTCTAAAATACTTCCATACATCCATTTTATGACTTAAAGGAAGTCATAATGGTGGGATATATACTTTGTAGAAGTGATATTATCTCTCATGTCTTAAATACTCTTGCTGAAGAAGTTTCTGAGACTAGGAAGGTGACATTTAAATATAGAGCAAATGTAGACATAACACTGGCCTTTAAGTCTCATGTACTGATTTAGGTAGAATATAGCTCCTATTTCCCAACAAATCTCAGATTTTTAGAGTGTATTAGTTTCTTAGAGCTGCTATAACAAATGATCACAAACTTGGTGAGTTCAAACAGTAGAAATTTATTTCCTCACATTTCTGAAGGTCAGAAGTTCAAAATGAAGGTGTGGGTAGGTCATACTCTCTACAGTGACTCTAGGGGAAAATGTGTTTCATGCCTCTGATAGCTTCTGGTGATTGTTGGCGTGTTTGGCTTGTGACCACACTCTCCAAATTCTGCCTCTATCCTTAAGTCACTTTCTTTTCTGTCTCATAAAGTCACTTCTCATTAGACTTAGGGCGTACCTAGATAGTCCAGGATAATTTTCTCATCTAAAAATCCTTAGTTTAATTACATCTGTAAAGAACTTTGTTCAAGTAAGGTAAAAATTAACAGATTACAGGGATTAAAATGTGAACATATTTTTTGATGGGACCACCATTCAAAGTACTACATAATGTTACTGAATAACTTTGGACTAAAGGATATCAGAAAATTAGCAATTAAACTGATATCTGATACTGCAGACTCTACAGTTTGAGGCTTGAATGTATCCTCCTGGTTTTAATTGTCCATGCATAGCTACTGGCTTGTATATGGTCTACAAGTTCTACATATTGTAGGTATTTTAGGTACTGTAGCACTCCAATGTGAAATCTAAAGGGGCATGAAAAATGATTACATTGTATAAGGTTGAATATACTAATTATCCTGATTTGAGCATCACATATTGCATACAGGTATTGATATTCAACTCTGTACCCCACAGATATATATAATCAACTATGGTACAATTTTTTAAAACATTGAGGACTTCAGAGCCTTTAAAATGCCATTCAGCCTCACTCTCACAAGCCCAATACTGATGATTCAACATGAAGAATATCTAAAGCTGGTTGAAACTTATAGCCACAGATACTTTGACTAGTAGTGCAGATCTAAAGTGAAAATCACCAATAAAATGTGTGTATCCTACAGCCATAACTTGCCAATGACCAAAGGCAAGTGAAAAAGGAAAACTGAAGAAATACCAACATAAAAATACAGAGAAACTGCTTAGGCTCCATTTATTTCAGCAGCAGCTTGCTAAGACTAAGGAATATTTTAGTATTTACAGAAGACAGGAGTACAAACTGTTTAAGCACAGGTTGTTTAAACAGCCAACCACCTACACACACTGAATTAATTAGAGATTCCTCAGGTTACAAGATTTGACCAATCGTTGTCAAGATTCAGTTTATTAACCATAGCCAAAATCCATCTTAAAACTAGTCTCCCCATCAAAATTTTATAAAACTCAAGTTCTCAAGCTTTTCAGCAAGTCCGTTTGACTGAATTTACTTTCTCATGGTATTCTTTGTTTCTGATAAATTTCTGATCAACTCTGTTGTTAATTTTTTTTTCGAAAGTGGAGTATACTTTATTGTTTAATAATTTTACTGAAGTATAATTGAAATACAGAAAACTGCAAATATTTAATATATGAAATTTGATGAGTTTGGATAGATGTATACATCCATGAAACTATTTCCATAACAAGGTAATAAACATATCCATCACTTCTAAAAGTTTCCTCCTGCCCCTTTGTTGTTGTTGTGTTGTTACTGTTGTTGTTTTAGGGTTTTTTTTCAATATATTTCTCTGGTGATCTCCTATGGGTGAGCCTCAGAAATTATTTGTTTTTCCAACCTAAATATATATGCAAACATAAGCACACACATACACAGATACACATGACAAATGTCTTTACAAGGCTATTACTAGATTAACACTTAACTTTTAGGAAATTATACAAGACCGATTTATATTTAGATATTTTGATTGTTTAAAACAATCAATAAATTAAATAAAAATTGTAAGTACAATAGAAATGCATGTGTGTGTATTTTATTTCTAAGCAATTTTAGAGTAAATTATCAATCCAATTACTCACCTTCAACACCCTTGATAACCTGTTCAAATATCCAAACCCATCCATAATGACTATATGTATATCATAAATCATGATCAAAACACTTCTTGAAATCTTGACTTATAACCCTAACTGCTGACTTCACATCTCACTTGGATAAAATTCAAATTTAACGTGTCCTAAAATGCATTTGTGATACTCCCAATACAAAACAAAATACCTGTTCTACATGCATCTTCCAGAAATGAAAATGCCATCTTTTTAAATGTTTAGTCAAAATCCTTGGAGTCATCATGACTCTCCTCTTTCTCTCAAACCTGACATAACATTTTTCAACAAGTGCAGATGGCAACATTTAAAGTCCGACTACCGCTGTGCAAGGAGGGGGTTAAAGTATAATGCCTTCCAAGTTGAGAAGGTACTTAGAGACTGAAGAAGAAATAGGGAATGTCCATTTGGTAATCAGAGATACTTACTAATGGGGTAATTTACATACAGGAAGGCTGCATGCAGAGAAGAATCAGACGTCTACAGAAGATCCAGCTTTTTTTTTTTCTTTTCTTTTCATAGCAAAAGCTCTGTTACTAAAAATAACTTTAAGGAAACAGGTTAAGAAAAATAAAATGATAACATCATTCCTCAGGTGTCTCTTGATCCATGAGGCAGGGGGTCTTGTGATGTTAGTGCTCAGACCACTGATGCCACCCACCATAATAAATCATTCACTTCCTGAAACCTATGTTTCCTCTAGATCTTTCCCTAAGTTTGATCCGTAGTTGGTCAGTGAATCAAAGGAATGAGGTTAAACAGGAGGCAACATGGTGGGCAGAACACAAAACGGTGTTGGTTTTGTTCACCCTTTAACCTGAATCGAGCTCTCGTTATCTTTTTTTCCAGAACTATAACAAGAATTTAACTGATTTCTCTCCTTTAACCATTGGTGCCAATACCCTGATAATTGATCTAAAAGTGATAGCCTCAGTGACTTTAAAAAACAAAAGTCACGTATTTTTCTCTTCTCAAAACTCTTTTATGGTTTTCTTTTCTTTCTTTTTTTTTTTCAGTATAAAACTTCCATCTTTAAAATGAACTTCAAGGCTGCGCAATCGGTCCGCACCTTCTCTCTCTGACGCATCTCTCATTTTTTCTTCCATTGCTCTCCTCCTCTAGCTTTACTGGCATTCGTGTTCTTTGATAATTTTAGATGCTGGACTGCCTCTGGAAATTTATTTGTGTTCTTTCCTCTTCCCAAACTATCTTACTTTTAAAAATATCATTTATATCTTTGTCCATACATTAGTTTCTCAGTGAGACTTTTTCTGACATCCATTTTTTAGTAGAAAGCACCGCTCTGGCACTTTCTCTCCCCCTTCTCTGCATTTTTTTGTGTATTTACTTAACTTCATAGTTCAATTATTTCCTAACATACCAATTTGTTATCTATTTTTTTCTGTCCCCTTCAATTTAAAATTTAATCAGGCTAGCCAGTAACTAAATTGGTTAGAGCACAGCCTTGTAACACCAAGGTCAGGGGTTCGGTTCCCCTTACCGGCCAGCTGCCAAAAAAATAAATAAGTAAAATAAAATTTAATGATGTTGAGAGAGGAGACTATTTGTTGTTTTGTTTGTTGTATTCCCAGAAATCTAGAACCGGTACAAATCTAGTTACTGGTACAAATAATATGTTCGATATATGAGAGTACTTCAAAAATTTTGTGGGAAAATGGAATTAAAAGATAATATTGACCTTTCCATGAACTTTTTGAAGATCTGTCATATATAAAATTTATTGATGAAGAAATGGCATATGTCAAAAATACATGTGATCCTTTGGATTAGTCTCCCTGTCAGCTTCACGTCAATATTAAAAGGAATGTAGAACTGGCCCCAGAAAGTGATTTAATTCTGTCAAGAATCCTACTGTCTTCTCTCTAAAAACATTAAGCCTCACCAAAAAAAAAAACTGTGTTTAGAATACCATAATAATCACATTACAGTTTTTTTGTCTCTGCTTAAGTCACCACTAATCTTATATTCTGCATTCTGCTCACCACTTCCCATATTCTGCCCCATATCTGAAATCATTTTTTTTCTTCTGGAATACAGTCATTCTTCATATAACGAAAATATGTCTATCCCACAAATTCACAATATGCTCAGGAATATTCCCAATGGAGACTACGTTTTCTCCCAAACTCACCCCCCACCACTGGGCTTTTAGATGAGGTAAGTCTCTTTGAATCATTTTGTAATTTTCAGAACTTTATGTTTTCTCCATCCTCAAAATCCCCAAGCATTGAGTTGAAAAAGTGGCACTGATTATAGGAAGTTCTAATGAAGTTTTTAGCATCTTCACTCCTGCATAGATCCAGACGGTGTCTTTTTGTTTCTCACTCTTCTGGTCTCTGTCTTTTTTCACTCTCTCTCTCCACACTATTTTCTACTTGGGATTTTCCTCCCACAGTTAAACTTCCTCAGTGAGGAAGCAGTGAGAGAAGTTATAGAATGACTATGAGGAAGAAGTTTTAGAATAATAACAGTGCCATAGAGAACCTATTTTGTCCCCAGATTGTATATATTGTATATTCATTTTCATAATTTTTTGTTGGAAATGGTTTTATTGTAAAGGGGCACTTGCAAAATCTTAGTATTGACAAAAAGGTATTTTAAGTCATTTGATTTGAGCTTACTGCCCAAATCACCAGGGTAGGCTTTGGTCAGGCACTCCAATGTCTGAAACTTTGACAAAATTTCAGTAGGGAGAACACGTAATTCTGGTTAATATATATGTCACTCCTGAATATCTCTGTTATTCTATAACTAATTTTCTCAAGTTTTAACAGATATTATGAACTTGTACTTTTTTCTGTATTAACTATGGTTAGAAATTGTCCATGTCATATGTACATATTTTGAGTTACATTTGTTAAATTATTGACCTGTATGTTGGATTAGTTTTGAAATTTTATAACCATCTTCCTATTTAATGTAATTATTTTGAACTTCATTCAAGACATATGTAACCTTTACCCAATTGCTGATATAAGAAAAACTGATGAGTATGATTTTACAGCATCATATAATTAATTGGTGAAAATATTAAGAGAGATAAAACTGTAATCTGTTCCAAAATACTCTTGCAAGTCAATTCTTCCTTAGAGACAACAAAACAAAAACACCAAATTATATAGAAATAGTGAGAGCAAACATTCTAATAAACCTCTGATGTTTTTTTTCAAGTCAGCATTGATTTTTTGTTTTCTAACAAGTCCCTGGATTTGGTCTGGCATCTATGCTTTCTTCATTGGATTGAGTCTTAATGCACTGGTCTGGTCAGCAAAAAAGCAATTGGCCTTCACTTGAGATGTAAGAATGCCCTATGTTCCAGGAGAACCTAGTCAGATGCTCAACTCAAGTTTAAATTTTAGTAATATCCCTATCTGAATAAGCTGTTAATTATTTCTTTCATTCTTGCTGAGCTTGATTCTTCTGGCTATTCTTTATTTTCTGATCTATTCTGCAGTGTAAATTTTCTTTTAACACACTTTCTCCGTGTTAGATGGCTACTGTGAAGTTTGGTTGATATTAACTTTACATCCCTCTGGGGGTAGCATCTACTTGTTACAACTAGGGAAATCCCCTGCCATTGTCCCAATGACTTGTCGATGTTACCTAGGCCTAAGTCCATCAGTGCATGGAAATTATCCAGCCATGGAAGTTATCTATGACGGTCATACGGTTAAGACAAGATTGGCTGAAAACTTATAAGACTGCTGATTCATATAACATCCCTATTCAACTTACAAATAGCAAAGATTTATGGGATGGCATTGCCATAAAATAAAATAAGGAGAAATGTTTTGAGCAGTAAGTATATCATTATACTTCTATAGATTTATTCTGAAATAAATAATATGGTAAAAATTTTAAAAAACTGGAATATATATTCTCCAATCTAATATGGTAGTTTAGACTGTCCTAATAAAAAAACTAGAAAACATCCACCTACTTTATAAAATGAGCTAGCCTAACCAAAGGATCATTGGGTGAATTCCATATTCATTTTGGTGCTTATCAATTGCCTTAGATGTTAGAGGTGGGGTAGAGGTGGGGTTCTCATTTCCTTGCCTTGCTTCTAGGTGACTACATCATGATGAAAGCAGATTGTAGGCCAAATCTTTCTCCCCAAGGGAAAACACACACATAGATTTTTATAGGCAAATGAACAGTCAATCAACTTACTGGATTTGTCAATACCCATGGGAAATTTTTTTCTGCCCTCTAATTGAGTGATACAGAAGTTGCTACTTCTGCCCTCAATACACTATTAGAGCATTGTAGAAAAGTCTTATTCTGAAGCAGATGGAGGAATATACAGGCCACATGTTGGGAATCACATAGTGGATTCTCTATACAGGGAAAAGACACAGGACCAATAGACTGTAACCTTCAAGATTTGACCTCTTGCTTAAATTGTTGGATTATCAGATTCTTAGACATAATTGTATAATGACAACTGGTTTTGTTACACCACTTCTAATCAAGGATATATGAAAACACTATGATATTAACAGTCAGAAATGTTTTGAAGTTCATTAGGCTAATTTATCTGCAATATGGCATCATAACAGAAATGATACTTATGATACTAATTGGCCAACTTTAAATTTAATGATTTAGATTAGAATTTTGTTTACACGTCTTCACCCACACTGTACTATTCCAGCTGTAAAATTTCAAAGTAAATCAGCTCAAATTTATAACTAAGGAAATGACTAAATTATCAGATATTTTATATTATATGTGTATATATAATAACAATCATAATTAGAGTCTTAATTCTTCCTGATTTTTGATCTCTTAAGTGAAAAAGCAGACTTTAAAAAAAACTATGATTATGACAAGTAGATATATTTGAAGGGAATAACTAAGGTGAAAGTTAGTTTTGATAGTGAAGTACTCTTTTCTAAATGATTTCTATTTAAAATACTTTTCTTATTGTTGTAGTTATGCTGATGAGATTATGGAAAGTAGAAAAGGAAACACTCTGCTGCACAGAGTCATAATAAATATGGTTGTTGGGAATATCCTGATGTACAGATCTGAGAAATGGCGTTATAATTAAGAGGAAAGTTTAAAAAAAAAAAAAGAGGAAAGTTTAGATTAACAATGAGTTTAGTGCTATGTGTTTCAGCATTTGACCTGATTTATTAAATTGAATTTTCCATATCTTTGGTTTAGTTGATCAGTTTATAGACATATAAACTTGTGTTGTGTTTATAGACATTTGACAAGTGGTAGTATTATTAAGAATAATTGTTCCTTAAAACAGCATCTGCAAAGTAAATGCACTAAGTAGGTACAGATATGTGTTCCCATAAGCTAACAAGTGAGGTCACTTTCAAAGAAAATATTTGGTACCTTTTTCATTTTCCTCTATTATTTTTATATTTGAAACCATAGTGTTCCCCAAGTTAAGTTAACTGAGATCAGTGATTATAAATACAGTGAATGATAGGTTTTAAATTTAGTCAAAATTACACAAAGAGTTTAGCAATAGTTTTACTATTAACCTTCAAAGACAAGAAGTAATTTATTTTTTCTCCAGCTAAAACATTATTCTATTCCTTGACTTATTTCCTTGTTGACTGTTCCACCATAAATTTGTCTAGTAACAAGATGTATTTGACATTCTCTAGTAGATCATTACTTTGTACACAAATAAACACTCGTACGGGCAAAGATTGGTGGTGATTATTTTATGAAGTAATCAACTTGTTTTTTGTATGTTCTGAATATACAGAACAGATGGGAGAAAATTAAATGTTGCTATTTATAAAACTTCTATTAAGAAGAAATATCAAATAAAACTACACAGAGAAAAAAGCTTCTACTTAATGTGAGGGTACTTCAAAAAAATTGTGGAAAACAGAATTAAAAGATAATATAAACCTTTCCATGAACTTTTTGAATTACCCTTGTACATATGGATACCCACAGTAACCTTTAAGATAAACATATACATGAATGCTTGTATATATACACACACATATATGTAAAGCAATAATGTTAAATATAAATAGTCATATTGCAGGAAACATTTAAATAGTAATATTTCAATATAGTAATCCTAAAAACAGAAAATATAAGAAAAAATGAATGAACGTATTGAGCATATATACTTTATTATTTTAATAAGATATCTTGAACATAGCCTTTTTACTTTGTTTAAATGTCACATTTTAGAGAGAGTGAAGTGCCCTAGTATCCCCAATAGTACTGACTTTTTCAACTCTGTGGTTAAATATGTGCTACACATAATTAAATTTTTCTAAGATTAGAATCTAAGTCTTGGGGCCGAGCCCATGGCACACTCGGGAGAGTGCGGCGCTGGGAGCGCAGCAGCGCTCCCACCACGGGTTTGGATCCTATATAGGGATGACCGGTGCGGTCACAGCGCTCACTGGCTGAGCGTGGTGCAGCCGGTCACAAAAAGGACAAAAAAAAAAAAAAAAAGAATCTAAGTCGCGAAGTTAGCAATAGAAAGAGTATATGAACAGATACTCAAGCTCGGTTTGGAAAATATCAAGGCTCACTTTAAACATTCTCTGAAAAGAAAGGCATCCAAATAAGGGTGTAAAATTTTTATTTTATATTCAAATTTATTAAGATTTTTTGATGACCTGTTAACTGAATAATATTTTTTCGTTTATTATATGAAAAAAAAAGACCCCCCCAAATTAGGTTAGATTTTTTTGATGAATAAAAAAATCTATCGAATGCCCCACATTTATTTTTTCACTTTGAGATGTGTTTACTAAATATCAATTTTAGTGAATATTATGGGAATTTAGATTCTGATTACTTATCCTCAGTACTTTTTTAGCAGATATTTTTTTCTCATTTTGGTATAAATTAAAAATATGTATTCCTAAATATATTGGATTAGGTAAGGTTAAATTAAATGATATTTAAATTGTAGTGAGCAGCACTATTTTGTCACTAGTACATATTCTATTTGTTTATTTCAGTGGTAACATAATATGACCCACTGTGGGGATGAAATATTCCATAAAATTTTAATAATAGCAAAATTATTTTTAAAACGGATTCATATATGGTAAAAACATCAGGGACTCAAAATACGTTGTTATTTTTATCAAATATATAATTAGATAGCACTGGTCTAATTACAGCCAGAAAATACATTATCCTTTTTTTGTTTTAATTTATTTTGTTTAATTTTCTATGGTCACTATTTAGTTTGCTTTAAATACAAAAATATTTTATAAATAGTTTGGCAAAGTGTGTCTTGAAATTTCAAAAAACTTATCAAAAATGTTATATTTTTACATAAGACTTTTCTGTTTCTTCCCTTAAGATTTTTTATTTATATTCCCTTTCTTAAAACAAGTATTTCTTCAACAAATATTTGAATTCCTATATTTAACGTGTGTAGCATTATGATAACTACAGTGAACAATGTCAGGTTCCTGGTCTTTTTTTAGAGAATTCAAGTGCTGCAGACACATATATTCCACTTCATTAAATCTAAGAAACTATCAGTTATAAAATGCATTATTGCAAAATGCTTAAAAATAAAAAAATAATTCCCAATTTAACTGACACAATATTTTTTTTATTTCTTATGTATTTTATATTTATTGAAAATTTACTTTGTCATCTATACATTTTTGTCAGAAACCATTGCTGTGTATATATTGAAATAAACACATGAGAGAGCACATCAACTAATACATTCCTTCCACCAGCTCAGCTGCAACAAAAGATACCAACCATTTTAGGAATGTTAACTTGTTAAACAAACATCAAGGAAATATAAAAAATGACCTAATACAATTAAGTGGAAGAGAAAGAGATGGAGAAACCAGTATATACAAGTTAAAATTGTACCTACCCAAGTTTTCACTTCCAAAATTACTACTGATATTATGTAAAAAATAGCTTCCTTTCATTTAAAAGTTAATCATATTTTTATGTGAATATAAAAATTTAATCTATTCATACCATTAATAAAATTTTAGAAAATACATGAAATGCATGCAAATATATTCCATGTATTTTCTACAAATTTTACTAATGGTATACATAAATACCACTATATAAAATTTTGAAGCTAAACAATTAACTGGGAATTAATATATACTATGAAATAAAATATTGCTCTATGAAAGACCTCATCATATGGTTTTCTAATTATATAGCAACTATAGATCCACTGAAGTGATTTTATTTAATTATTTCTAGAAATACACTTAATAGTTTATGAACTGAACACTTTGTAAAGATCATATGTGCATACATAATGTACCGCTATCATTGTTCTTTTTTTAAGTTCAATGTATTGTGATTGTTGTATCTTTCTTTCTTTCTTTTTTATTTATTTGTTTATTTTTTAGCTCCCACTTATGAGTGAGGACATATGGTATTTCTCTTTCTGTGCCTAGCTTATTTCACTTAACATAATTTTCCGCAAGTTCATCCATATTGCTGCGAATAGCAGAATTTCCTTCTTTTTTGTGGCAGAGTAGTGTTCTATTGTGTATATATGCAACAGTTTCCTTATTCTTCCCTCCATCAATGGACATTTAGGTTGGTTCCAAGTCTTGGCTATTGCTAATTGAGCTGCGATAAACACGAGAGTTAGGTATCCTCTTTGACATGATGATTTCCACTCCTTTGGGTATATACTCAGCAGTGCGGTTGCTGGATCATATGGCAGTTCTATCTGTAGTTTTTTGAGGAACCTCCATACTTTTTCCATAATGGCTGTACTAAATTACAATCTCATCAACAGTAAAGGAGAGGTCCCCTTTCTCTGTGTCCTTGCCAGCATTTGACATTTCTTAACCTTCATTCACATAGCATTTTAAAGAATTGACTACATGCCAAATATTCTGCCAGAATAAAGCAACACAGATTTAAAACATACAGTTTATTCTTGCAAAACATTTACAGTCAAGTGGAGAAGAAAGACAAATAAGCAGACATTTATAAATCATTAGGTAATAAGCCCTATGAAAGAAATACACAGGAGGTATCATAACTATATAAAGTTCAGTTAACCTCTCCTGGAGAAAATGGAAAAGTAAGGAAAGAGTACCTGAAAGAGGTGGTATCTAAACAAAATCTCAGAGGATATATGGAAATCATCATGTCGAAGGGACACCTGAACTCCCATGTTTATTACAGCTCTAATTACAATACCTAAGAGTAAAACCAACCTAATGTCCATCGGTGGGAAACTGGATAAGGAAAATGTGGTATATTTACACAGTGGAATACTATTGCCATTATAAGGAATGAAATTCTGCCATTCGCAGCAACATGAATGAATTTAGAGAAAATTATGTTAAGTGAATTAAGCCAGGCACAGAAAGAGAAATACTGTGTATCCTCATATATAAGTGGGAGCTGAAAAAAACAAAATAAAACAAAAAAAAACCCAAATAAACAAAAAAGGAAAGAAAGAAGGATACAACAATCACAACAATTTGTTGTACTTTCAAAAGGAGAGAACAGAACTGAGGTCACCAGAGGTGGGAGAAGGTAGAAAGAAATTGGTAGAGAATCACAAAAAATGATCATATTGTGAATGATAAATATGGTAATTATCCTAATTTGAGGATCACATATTGCACAGAGGTATTGATATTTAATGCTGTACCCCAAATACAATTACAATCAATTGCATTTCAATTATAAATAAGTAAATAAAAATGAAAATTGGGTAGGGTTGGTAGGTAAAAATTTGAAACTCAATTATTTTATTAATAAATAAAATGAACAAAAAGTGTGCTAATATGAAAAAAATTAAATTAAATAGTCTGCAGGAATAAAAAAAAAGAACAATTTTTTACGCTCTAATGAATAGCAGTGGGCAAGTATGCTCTGGGATTTTCCAGTTACAGACACTGTTAAAATAAGCCTGCATAAAATAGTCAAATTAACAATGATGTTTGATATTTCTAGGACTTTCTAACATTTAAATATCAAATTAATATTTGTGAATGTTCAAATGTTTGTATTAGTTCATCCCTGTTGCTTATAACAAAATACCAGGAAATGGGTAATTTATAAAGAAACAATATTTACTGCTTACAGTTGTGGAGGCTGGGAAGTCGAAGGTGGGCATATATCTGGTGAAGGCCTTTTTTTTCTGGCAACTCTATAGTGATGCAGGTTATCACATGGCAAAACGGCAGAAGCAGAGAGGGTTAACCTCCTCACTGGCTGTCCTTTGAAAGACCTAAGAACCATGCCCGTAACAATCATTAAACCATCAAGTTATCAATCCATTTACCACGGCATGATCCTCCCAAACTAATCACCCCCTCAAGGCCCACCTTTCAATTACCACAATTTCCCACCCCCCTAACACTGTCATAGTGAGGGTTAAGTTTCTAATACATGGACTTTGGGGGACACAATTTAATCCAAGGCAGTGTTTTTTAATTAATCACCATTTATATTTTATTGCCTAAGATCTAGCCAAGTATAAACAGAACACTTTTATGTATGAGGAAGGTGATCTTTATGAACTCTATTAATTAAATAATTTAATTTTTCGTACTTTCAAATTACACTTCAAAAAATAATTAAATGTACAATTCTATATATACAAAGATACGTTATTTGAATTGTGCACTCAATTTTTGTCTCTAATCCACCTAGAACTTTATAATCTGAACAAATAACACATCATAGACAAATATGTCATTTTGAAGAGACATGGTATGATTTCAGATTTTTTTTAAAAAATGTGATTAAATATTGATCTTATATAGAGTTTAAAGGGAAAGTGCATTTAGGAAATTCAAGTAATAGAACTTGGGCAATGCGATGCTTAGCATAGTCATTACAGTGATAATGGGGGGTAGGAAATCGAAGCATACTATTCATTATACAAAAAGTTTTTGCCGCTAAGTGGGAGAAGATTCAAAATGTCATAAATGTAGTCTAAAAAGAAAAAGAACCCAATTCTATGAAGGAAAATGTATTCTAATGAAAAAGCATTCTCTCCTCATAAAACAATTATTAAACTTTTCATGATGCTTGTGTAGCTAGGTCAGTTTGATGAATCCTATTCTGCATGTTTAAAACAAGTATTGAGCCTGGGGCATCGGGCCGGGGACCGAACACCCTGCCCACAACCAATCAGGCACACCACCAGCACCTCTGGGCCTGCCTGGAGTCCTGAGGCATAGAGCCAGGGACCAGAACCCCCCCACAACCAGGCACAGCACCAGTGCCAAGGAGCATGCCAAGAACATCACCTCCATAGGGGTGGCCCACCACAGCCATCACAGTAACCATGGCTGCTGTAAAAGTGGCTAGATGTCATAATAACCATGCAGATGGTCCACCAGCCACTGGAGTGCATTGACACGAGAGACACCAGCAGAAACTGAGTGGCCCACCACAGCCATCACAGTAACCATGGCTGCTGTAAAAGTGGCTAGATGTCATAATAACCATGCAGATGGTCCACCAGCCACTGGAGTGCATTGACACGAGAGACACCAGCAGAAACTGAGGAAAAGAAGAGGATGTCTCTCTCCACAAAGCTCATTCCAGAGTGACAGAAGAAGCATCTGTTCTATGATAATATTGGGGGACTTGAACATACCTCTCAGCTTTGGAAAGATCATCTAGGTGACAAATCAACAGAGTAACCATTACTCTTTCAGAGGGAGAGAAGACTCTAGGGTTTTTAGTGGTGAGAGGTGAGAGGGAGAGGAGGATAGGCAGAGATTAGACAAGGGGCATAAAGAATAAGCACAATTTGTAACAATATATATAACAGTAACATTGATTTGATCGACTTATGTCAACACTGAATCCCCAAAATATGTATAATCAATTATTATTCAATTAAAAAAAGAAAAAGAAAATGGTATGAAAATGGAATAAAATAAAATAAAAAAGTATTAACATTATACTTGTTGTTATATGTCATTTTTATTTTCTGACAATCAGGGAAAAGACAAAAATCCACTTTTAAAATGAGCAAATTACTCAACAGTAAGAAATAGGTGAAATATGCACCCACTATTCCCAAACAAAAATGTGGTACCAAAAAGCAGAACAATTCAGAAGGATGCAAATTATTAATATAAAACTCATTAAAATTCATTTTTAGATGTCAATGTAAATACCTGCACTGAAACGTAAGTCCTTTACAATAGCTTAATTTTCATGTAGGTAATCTGACTAACATTGTGATCTTCTATGTGATCAAATATTTTATATCAATCATTGAGTTGTATACAGAAATGAAAATTACTGTTTTATTGCTTTTTTTGCTCACTAATTCATTTATTTCAACCTATAAATAAACTGAAGAAAGAGTGCAATAACTAGATAGCAGAATGAAAGATGGATGGAAAAGACTGAGGGGAGAGATTAAAAGAAGAGAAGGAAATAAGTACAGATAATACTTCACTATTTTGAGTTTGCTTCTAAAAACACATGTGATATTGTAATATTATGGTGACAATGAAGAAGAGAAAGTCATAAAACTAAGTACTGTTAAGGTACTCATATCTCAACTACTTTTATAAGGGTGCAATTGGCAAAACAGTGCAATGATTGCCTATCAACTTTCTCAAGTTTTACTCAAAGCCAACAGCCTTAAAATTATTGAACACTATAGCCCCAGATACAGCCTCAGAAAAATGAAAACAAAACATGTTTTGAGCCACTTCAAAGTATCAAAAATTATACTTCATAAGTCATACACTGAGTCTCATTGAATTGTATCATTAATTTGATATGTAAATATTCTTCATTTTACAGGTAAGAATCAAGCAATGCATAGCACTTAAGTTGCCCAAGGTCTCACAACTAGATAAGAGAAGGCTGTCTGACTTGCAACCCCCACCAATCTTTAAGTCAGGCTAGCAGTCTTAAGGAATTAAAAGACTACCTTTTTGCTCTGGATGACTTGGTCATTGTGACCTAGGCTGTACAAGACTGGGACTAGGACTGTGTAGCTCACATCTGTATGCCTAGGGATTAGCACAGAGCTCAGTATATGTAAGCATTTCTTAGTTACTGGTTGAATAAATAAATGAAAGAATAACAAAACAAAAATCAGTAATTTGCTAGAATTATGATGAATACCTCATTCCACCTCAATATTGATAAATACGACTTTGCATTACAAATAAGAATTCATAAAATCAACCACTCAAATTTGAGACCACTCTTCTGGCTTGGGTGCAGGCTTGCTACCTAATGTGCTATTAACTAGAACTTCTAAGCACCTAATGGCAAGCCAAATGTAAACTCCAATGGAAGAATCTGTAAAGAGAGTTGGTGAACACATAACTATGGCACTATATTTAAAAACAGAAAAAGCAAAATAAACCATATTTAAGTTTCAAAACTTACAAGTTTTATGTCAGCATGGCAACTTGCTTGAACATTTTTATAAGAAAAAAACAACACAAATTTTACCCTGAAGTGCTTACATTATGTCTTTTGTACAATTTATGCACATGCCCCAAAGTATTGTGAAAAGCTCATATTATTTGTAAACTAAAAAGAAAGTGTCTTTTTCCTTTTCTAGAGATTTTTCAACGTTTAAGTACAGTTGCTAATGCACACATTTCAAATCTCATAATCTTTTATTTTGTAAATATAAAAAAGACTCATTTACTACATATATAGTATATATATAAACACACACATATATATTATATATACACACACATATATATATATATATGGAGAGAGAGAGAGAGAGAGACATCATGTAATTAGAAGGTAGTATATGAATGCATATGACCATTTCTCACAAACTTTTGGATTTCATTTTGTAAAATTGCCTAATAAAAACCCAGGTAGTTTAGCAGCTGGGAAATCAAGGCACTTGGTTTTATTCCTCAAATGCCACCAATTTGTTTTAGCATTTGAAGAAATTATTTAATTTGTTAATGCTCATTTTCTGATTTATGAATGTAGGACATTTCATTGTTTTTTAGTTCATGGAGATGATGCCAAGGTTAATTACAAGAATAATTGAAATTTGAAATTTAAAAAATAAATTCAAGTTACTGAAATCTGAGAAATATATTTAAATGGATCTGACCATCACAACTTGGGCACAAGTGGTGACAGTCAGCTTTGTATCCCATGAATATTAATAACAATAGAAATAAAATAAAAATAAAATAAAGTAAATTTTAAAAAAGAAAAAAAAAGAATTGAAAGATTTATTATGAATTCTCCTGCTTCAAGGTAGATGCTAGTAAGTCACAGAATCCCAGTGCTTCTGGTATAACAAATAGGAAATACTGTATCATTCTTTTTAATTACAATTTTAAAGTCATTTGAGAGCAGTGGTAACAATATAAACTGCATAAATTGGGATTACAAAATATTTAGGAGCTTATAATAACTGGTCTTTCTTTCTTTGGGGACATTTGTCACATCAGGATGCAGATGAGTATCAGGGTTTGCCCACACAAATAAGAAAAAGATACTGATAAGAGAAAGAAAAAAAATCAATCAAACTTTGGTCCTGGACATGGCAACTACTTTTCTCAACATTGCAGAAAAACTCACTGATATAAAAGAAAAGCAAAAACAATACTTTACTAATATTAAGAACTCCTGTTCATCCACATACAATATCAAGGAAGTGTATAGGAAAGCTACCGATTGTGAGAAAGTATAACAAAATCCCCCTATTCAGTACATATATAAAGCACTCTAGAAAATCAATAAAATATAAGCTTTTAAAGTAAGATTTTTTAAAATATGCAAAAGATATAAACATTGTACTGAAATGGACAGTCAAATGAGCAATAGACAATTATATGCAAAGTTTCTCAACATTATTACTAATCCTAAAAATGTAAATTCAAACCATGAGATATTCCATATCCTCATCAGGGTGGATAAAATTAAAAGAACTGAACATGCAAATGATACGTGAAGATATAAACCAATTGAAAGTCGCATTACTGTCAGTGAAAATATAATTGGTACAACCACTTCAAAAAACTATGTTTTCTAAAGTCCAACATTTTTATTCTCTACAGAATATCAATTCCATTTATGATTATATACTCCACAGAAATAAATGCTTACATACACAAAAATACAAACATAAGAATGTTTATAACAGCATTATGAATACTAGTCCCAAACTGGAAACAATCCAAATGCGTTAACAGGAGAATTGATAAATACATCATACACTACCTAACAATAAAAAAGAGTGGCCAACTTATATGTAAAACAGTATGGAAAATTTTCACAATATTAAATGAAAAAATACAAATTTAAAGAGCATACATACGATATATTTCCATGCATATAAATTTCAAAAATATACAAAACTAATATTTGATAATAGAGTTTGGAAGAGCAATCATCACTGAGTGAAGATATTGATTAGGCAAGGATACCAGAGAGTTTGCTGAAGTTTTGGAAATAGCCTGCATAAAAATCTATATGGTATTTTGTATATATAAACATATACATACATACATATATATACCTATATTCACTGGGATTAAACTTAAAATATATGTTTTGCTGAATTTAATCACACCTCAGTATATAGGGAAGAAACAAAACAAACAGAATAAGTCAGATACAGAATGAAAGTTTATTCTTTTAATAATGCCATCAAAATGATAATTCAACATAACCTATTCAGTTCAAAGAAGACAGATTAAATAAAAGGGGGAAAATACAGTTGTAGTCAATTTTAAATTAGTGGTGTTCATTTAAATATCAGGCTTCAATTGTGATACAAATACAATATTCTTAAAGAAGTTAACAAAAAAAGTCGTACTACTATATAAGTTAATCATGCTAGAGAGAGTTGTTAAAATTATATATTTTTTCAAGAGTAGTACATAAATCTTTCTTAGATGGCTGTTTAGGTAAACAACACACAGCAGATATAATCAGACATACATTTTTATGAAACGTATAATCTACTTTCATGTCGGGCTTTAAAAACTAATGCCACCTGTGACATTACAAGTGGATTAACGTGGCAGCCTAAGACGGCGCCGGGAGGAAGTAGGGTGGGAGTGTCTGCGGGAACCTTGCCTTAGCCCTTATTGGCTGCAATCATGAACACTGCATGATTGCAATAGCTAGGCATTGAGACAGGATGCATGCCCTTAGCCCTTAAGCTGATTGGAGGATGTAAAAAACCTGCCTTCCCCATTTGCCTTTAAAAGCAATTGCTTGTGTGATAATAAACGGAACTGCTTGACAGAACCCCTGCCACATCTGAGTGTCCTTTAAATGGGCTGGTTGGGGCCGGCGGTGTGCTCACCTCCCTTCATGGCTCTCTTCCCCCGTCTCCTTCCAAAGGGGACAGGAGGGAAAGAGGAATCCCGGGCCATTTGCTCGCCCACCAAAAAGAACGAGGCTAGGGCTGTTCGGGTCAGCTGGCTGCGGACCCGACACTTTCAAAACTAAACTGGAGAATATTATGTATCTATTGTTTACTTACACAAGTAGAAGTACCACAGAAAAAAAAGGTCATGCTTTTTAGTAAATATTGTCAATAGATTTCAGAAATTAGGCTTCAAATTTTTCATTTGAAAATATCTGCTTACCTTGTCTCCTGCAGTTTGTCCCTTAACATTTCCTGAGGTTTTATATCCACTTTTTTCTCTAAAATTTCAATTTTTGAATAATATGGGTAAGATAAATATAAATTTTCTCCAGATTATTATTATTATCATTATTATTAATCAGTGACATGATTTCATTCCTTTTATCTGAAATTCTTTGGTGATATTGACTATTCAGCCCAAATAATACATTTATGTTCCTACCTTGATGGATTATTATGTCAGTAATAAGTTCACATGCTAATCCATTAGAGAAAAAAGAAAAAACTACAGAAGGCAATGAAGAACATGAAAGTCATTTTATGATTTAGGAATATATGTATACTAACACTTCATTCATTAAAATAAAATATTGGTTAAATACCCACAGTATATAAATTATTTCCCTTAGTAAATCAGAAAGCTCATTACACTCTATTCACATATTTTGTTATAAAAATCAAATATTTGTTGTGCATAAAATTATCTGCTGAGAGTAGTAATATATTGCATCCTACTTTCTTTTTTTTTTTCCTTTTTGTCTTTTTTCATGACCGGTAATGGGATCGCAACCCTCAGCGTCATGCCCGCACTGCGCTCAACCAGCGAGCGGACCGGTCTCTATATGGGATCCGAACCCTCGGCAGGAGTGCCGCCACGCTCCCAAGCGCCGCACTCTACCGAGTGCACCACCGGGCCAGCCCCCTACTTTCTGTATCATTGGATTGTGTCATTCATTAATGAAAGGTTTGAATTATATAATATTTCAAAATAATTTGATTGTCAATTTAAAATATTTGTACTTAACATACCATATAGATTATGGTGGGATTTCTGCATTTTAATCACCTGTGAGTATTTTAAGTCCTACCCAATTTGTTTTACTTTATTAACTTACCATATTTATGAAAATTCAAAATACCATAAATTTCCAACAGATAAACCTGAAACATTTTTACACAGAAATGATGTTTAAGAATAATACAACCTGGGCCTGCCCGGTGGCACACTGCTACAGTGCGCCACTTGGGAGCGCGGTGGCGCTCCCGCCGAGGGTTCGGATCCCACATGCAGACCGGTTCCCGCTCACTGGCTGAGCGAGGTGTGGGAGCAATGCCGAGGGGTGCGATCCTGTTGCCGGTCCCGGTCCAGTACGGGCGCGACACTGAGGGTTGCGATCCGTTGCTGGACACGAAAAAAAAAAGACAAAAAAAAAGGAAAAAAAAAAAAAGAATAATACAACCTGACACACAGTCACTTACTACTCAATGATTTCCCTGTTCATTCACTGATAGTATCATTTACTGGCTGAAAAGCTGTCAGGAAATATCAAATGTGATAACCTCAAAAGACAATGATATGTCATGTTAGCATAACACAGTGCAACATTGTTCTGAACCTCTCTCATGATACATTACACTATTTAGTAAATTATTTGACATTTATATATTTTTATGTTTCACTAAAATAATTTCACATATTAAAATGATCTATGCATCATTTTCAGGAGAAATGACTAAAATTATTTTACTGATGCTTTAACACATTTCCTTAAGCTAAATATTATTTTTAGAAAGTTTTCATTTGGAGTTTAGAAGTGAAATAAACCTGTGTGTACTAATAAGCAGAAAGCCCTCAATAAGCTATATAACAGGTAATATGTTTCTCTTATCCAGAAGAGCCTGGTAAGCAATTTTACAAGAAATTATTCCATAGAATTTGTTTTTCTAACCTAGTCGTCGAATCATTTCTTACTAAACAGAAAATGAAATCCTGGTGTAATATATGATAAAACATAAAAAAATTTATTACAAAGCAACAATAATTATGGGAGCATGATTTTAAAGTAGAAAGAGACAAATTGACCAATGGAACAAAATACAAATCTTTAAAATATATGAATACTTGGTCTGTAAGAGAAATAGAATGAAAGATCAATGACAATGTCTTTGGAGAGGCCATATTGAAGAAATAAAAAAAAAAAGAAGAAAGAAATTAGAAACCTACCAAACACCACACAAAATAGGATTAATAACTTTAAAAAGAAGCTTTCAAAAAGAAGTATATTCAGGATTTACTGGATGTGAAGATGTGACAACATGAATGGACCTTGAAGACATTATGCTAAGTGAAATAAGCCAACCAAAGAAAGACAAATACTGCATGATTCCACTTATATGTGGTGTCTACAGTAGTCAAACTCATAGAAACAAGGACTGAAATAGTTGTTGTCAGGGGCTGGTTTACTAATTTCAAAATATATTTCAGAGCTACAGTAATCAAAACAGTACAGTACTAGCATGAAGACGGACATATAGGCCAATGGAAAAAAATATAGAGCCCAGAAATAACCCCAAGCATAAACAAATAACAAGGGTGGGTGCCAAGACTATGCAATGGGGAAAGGACGGTCTCCTCAACAAATGTGAAAACTGGATATCCAATGCAGAAGAATAAAATTGGATCCTTATCAAACACTGCACACAAAATTCAACTCAGAATCTATTAAAGACTTAAATGTAAGACCTGACACTGTAAAATTCCTAGAAGCAAATGGGAAAAGGTTTGTAATATTGGTCTTGGCAATGATTTTATTGAATATGATACCAACATACAGGAAACAAAAGCAAAAATAGACAATCGGGTTTATATCAAACTAAAACACTCCGTAGGAAAGGAAACAATCTACAGAATGAAAAGACAACCTAAGGAATGGGATAAAATACTTGTAAATAATATATCTGATAAGGGGTTAATATCCAAAATATTTAGACTCTCCTATAGGTCAATAGCAAAACAGAGGAATAAGTTCAAGGGATCTATTATACAGCAGGGTGATTACAGTTAAAACAATGTATTGTATACCTGAAAATTGCTAAGAGAGTAGATCTGAGTGTTCACCACAAATAATTAATAAGCATGTGAGGTAACACACGTTAATTAGCTATTTCACAATGTGTACATATTTTAAAACATCAGGTTGTATACCATTAATATTTACAATTTTTATTTGTCAATTTAAAAGAAAAACAAAGGAAAATGGGCAAAGGACTGACTTCTTCACATACGGTGTACAAATGGCCAACAGGTATATGAAAAGGTAGTCAAGTCACTAATCATCAGGGTAAAAGAAATCAAAATCACAATGAGAGATCATCTCACATCTGTTAGGATGGGCATTTTAAAAATAAAATAAAATAGAGAGAATATCAGTGTTGATGAGGATATGGAGAATTTAGAACCATTGTGCACTCTGATAAGAATATAGAATGGTACAGCCACTGTGAGAAATAGTACAGACATTATTCAAAAAATTGATTTTAGAACTATCATATGATCCAGCAAACCCCTTCTAGAGATTTATCCAAAAGAATAAGAAATCAGGATCTCAAAGAAATATTAGCATTCTCATTTCACTGCAGTATTATTCCAAATAACCGAGAGATGAAAACCACCTCACTGACTTTTGATGAATTATGGATAAAAATAGGTGATATATACACATAATGGAATATTATTCAGTGGTAAACAAAAAGGAAATCCTATCATATGTGGTCACATGTTTAGACCTTGAAGATACTATACGAAGTGAAATAAAACAGTCGAATGAAGAGATACTGCATTATTCCACTTATATGAAGCATCTAAAATAGTCAAACTCATAGAAATATAAATTAGAACAGTTGTTGCCAGGAGCTGCGGTGAGGGAGAATGGTGACTTGCTGTTCAATGGGTATAGAGATTTAGTCATGCATGATTAGAAAGTTCTAGAGATCTGCTGTATAACGTGTCTATACTTAAAAATACCATACTGTATACTTAAAATTTCTTAACAGGGTAGATTTTATGTACTCTGTTTTTTATCACAATAATTAAAAAATAACGATATATAAAAAAATTTTTTAAAACTTAAAAATCAAAATAAACTTGGAAGAAACTATAAGCAACCTATGTAACAATGGATATAATGAAAGGTATAAATATAAATATATATATAAATATAAATATATATATATATATAAATATATAATATAAATAATATAAATATATATGTGCATTTGTTATAGAGATTTGTTATACAGATAGGTGACTGATTAATATAAATACATAAATTCAAATCCTATATTAAACATGTGATTTCCCAGTATTTCCTTTTTGTGTGGCATACCTGTTCATTCTGCTCCTGACTTTCTCAGAGCAAAAGTTTTTGACTTTGACATTTTCCAGTTTACCAAGGTTTTTTTGTTTGTTTTATTTTGGATTTGTGTGTGTGTGTGTGTGTGTGTGTGTGTGTGTGTGTGTGTGTGGTGCTTTCAGTGGTGTAGATGAAAATTTATCTCCAATTGAAAACCTAAGTCAAGCTTGTTAGATAAATTCATACAGGGCTTTTTGGAAAGTTTTATAGTTTTATATTTGACATTCATGTTGATGTTTTATTACTTTTTTTTTAATTGAAAGATGACTAGCAAGGGGATCTCAACCCTTGACTTGGTGTTATCAGCACCACACTCTCCCAAGTGAGCCACGGGCTGGCTCTACATTTTACTTTTGGGAACACAATATTTTTTCATTAAATTGACATTAATTCGTTGAATATGTTTGTGTTGGTCTATTTATCGGCTCTCTATTTAATTCCATTGATATTACATCTATGTTTTTGCTAATACCACACAGTATTGATTTTCTAGAGCTATATATTATATGTTAAAAGTTGGTGATGCAAATCCTATGACTATGTTCTTCCTTTTCAGAATTGTGTAGGTGATTCCAGTCCATTTGCCTTTTTCGAAAAATGTTTAAGTTAGTTTGTCAATTTTCATGCTTATTAGGTATAGTAGTTGCTGTGATTTAATACTCTTTTTAGGTATTTCTGGATTTGATTTGTTATTATGTCTTGAGAATTTTTATATAATTGGTGGAATATACTGGTAAAATTATCTGAGCCTCTATGAGTATACATTTCCTTTTTTGCGGGGGGAAAGGAAGGTCGAAGTTTCAGGAGAGTTAAACTACAGTCAATTGCCTAATCGTTACAGTATTACTTTAGTTATCTATATTTTCTTGACCGAGTTTGTTGTGCCTATTACAGAATTGATCCATTTCACGTAAATTGTCCAATTTGTGGACAACTGAATTGTTCATAGCATTTCCTTCTCTTTATTATTTTATTAAGGTCTCTGGAATTGGCAGTGATATCACTTTTTCATCCCTGATATTGGTAGTTGGGGCTTTGTCTCTCTTTTTTTCCATTATTGGACTGACTAGAGGTTTAGCAATTTTATTTATCTTCTCAACAACTAGCTTTTGGTTTCTCTGATTTTTTTTTTACATTTTCTTCAATATTATTGATTTCTACTCTAATTTTTATTGTGTTCTTTCTTCTGCTTGCTTTGGACTAATTGTTCTTTCTCTAGTTTTCAGTAAAGAAGCTTAAGTTATTTTTTTTTATTATTCTTTTCTAATGTAAGCATTTATTTATAAAAATAATGTTTGTATATACAGTCCACTTAACTATCAGTTATTTACTGTAGTGAATTCAGAATCCATCTAAACTCTCTAAATTGCTTAATTAGGAAAATAATAAATTTCAGAAAGCAGCAGAAATAAATTTGAAGAAAATTTAGAGGAAGAAAGTCTGGCTTAGAGGAAGAAAAAATGCTTCAGAAACAGCTCTGACATATTTTGTTTTTGAAAACAAAATCTAGAAATATATGAGAGAGTACTGAAAGAAAAAATGCAGACCACAGTTACCTTCAAGAGATGAGGGCAGCCCCTGCCAACAGAGTGTAGGAGCATGGGGTTCAGTCATGTGGGTGGCCCGCTACTACTGCAGATACCACTGATTCTTGGGTTGTCGTGACAGTCACTGCCACAGCACCACTGTTGGGATCTAAAAAGTGATTTTAACAAAAGCCCTTTGTTTACGTTACCTTGCAGCTGGAATGTGCTTATTTGCAGAAAGCCCCTGAGAGGTGGTTTAGTGGTTTATCAGTTGTTTGCATCTTCATTTTCTGTAACCCTGTGGCCTGACTGTTTTGGAGAAGCTGCCTGCTAAATTTACAAAGTTCCCCTAACCACACTTCCTGCTTCTGTACAGCTGTTTGCTGTTTGATTAAACCCCCAGTTTGTGTGACCCTGCCTGGAGACAGGCAGGACCAATGAAAAGCTTGCCTGCCTGCTCAAGAAAAGGATAAAACCACAACTGTCCCTGCATTCAGGGTCCCAGGGTTTTGGAATGTGAGTTCACCTGGGTCCTACTAGCATAATAAATTTCCTGGCTCTCCAACCTTCCAAATGTCTGAAGTCATCCTTGCCAAGTTCCTTCCGTAACACCATGACTAAAAGGGTGGCACACCACCAAAACAGCAGTGCAGGCAGCCCACTAAACACTCAGTTGTATTGACACAAGGAGGGTCACCAGTGGAGACCAAAGAAGATGAGCAAGTGCAGACCTGTGATCCAGTGGCCCAGCCCTCCAGGGGGAACTACACTGGCCCCCACAGCAGCACATCTGGGGGTAGGTGGTATTTGTGCAGCCCATGTGACTGTCTTGATCCATAGACAGATGTGCATGGAATGCCCAGAGATTGCAGAAACCCAGGATAGCCAAAGAGAGTAAGAAGAAAGTTCACAACCATCATCAACACCTCTCCCAACAAGGGGAAGGAGGACCCAAGAGGATCTTCTGCCTACAGAAGAGAAAAGAAAAACCCCACCCAGGGTCACTTATTCAAACTGAGTAGTTCTAATATACCCCAGTGAACCAATAAGTGTCATGGGATGCTAGGCAGGGTGTCCACAAGCTTGCCTATGTCTCCCAAGTGACAGGCACTGTCCCAAGACCTCAAGAGCTTGCCCACATCCTCAATGACCCAACACAGTGTCACTAATTTCAGCAAAGGATCATTAAGTGCCTTAGACCATGGAGGCACTCGCATGCAACTTGGACATTGCATATAGCCTAAGTACTGACATGGATTCTACACAACCACATCTACCTGGAACCAATACTAAAACACCCTACTCAACAGTCAATATAAAACACATCTACAGGAAGAAGTCTATCTCTTCAAAGCCCACTCAAGAGTAATAGAAGAAACAACTGCTCTACCAAATGATCACATCAATGCAGAGAAACTATAAATATGGAAAAAAAATATGACATCACCAAATGAATACAATAATTCTCAGGAATCAGGCCTCATAGAGCAAGAAATCATTTGTAATAACTCAAAAGGAATTTTGAAAAACAATCTTAAGAAAACTCAATGAGACGAAAAAAGACTCAGATGACACAATGAAATGAGAAAAGCTATCCAGGATAAATCCTGGAACTGAAGGACTTATCCACCAAAATATAAAACACAACCAATACCTTAAGCAACAGGCTAGAACTAGCATAAGAAATAATTTCTGATCTTGAAGACAGTCTTTTTGAAATAATCCAGGTGGACGAGAGAGAGAGAGAGAGAGAGAGAGAGAGAGAGAGAGAAGAAAGAAAAAGAAGAAAGAAAAAGAAGAAAGAAAATCAAAAAAGAAAATCAAAAAGAACTAGCAGACAACCATAAGCATTCAAACATCCAAATCATTGGTGTTCTAGAAGGAGAAGAGAAAGGAAAAGACACTGAAAACATATTCAGTGAAATAACAGCAGAAAATTTCCCAGATACAGACAGAGACATGGACCATCAGATCCCAGAGGCTGAAAGATCCCCTAATAGATTCAATTCAAAAAGGTCCTCTCTGAGACATATTGTAGTCAAACTAGCAAAACACAAAAACAGAGAATTCTAAAAACAGCAAGAGGAAAGCATCAAGTCACCTATAAGGGACTCCCCATCAGACTAACAGCAGAGTTTTCAACAGAAACTTTACAGAACAGAAAAGAATGGGATGATATATTCAAAATACTAAAAGAAAAAAACTGCAAGTCAAGAATACTATACCCAGCAAAGCTATCCCTCAGAAATGAATGAGAAATGGTATATTTCCCAGACAAACAAAAATTGGGAGTTCACCACAACACAACCAGCCTTATAGGAAATCCTCAAGGGTATCCTGTATCTGGAATTCCCAAAACAAGAATTGCTACCATGAATACACAAGAAAGAACAAATCTCACTGGTAGAACAAAAATGAAAATGAGAAAGAGAAAGACACTAAATCTTACCACCTCAAAAAATAAAAAATATCAATGACAAACAATAAAAGTGGAAGAAAAGAATAATAGATATTTAAAACATCCAAATGAAAATTGATAAACTGCCAGGAGTAACACAATACCTTTAGATAAAAACTCTAAATGTAAATGGATTAAATTCCCTACTCAAAAGACACAGACTGACTGACTGGATTAAAAAGCTAGACCCAACTACATGCTATCTACAAGAGACCCACCCACCTGTAAAGACATACACAGACTAAGGATGGGACAGAAAAAGTTATATCACACAAATTGAAACCAAAACCAAGCAGGAGTAGCTATTCTTATATCAGATAAAATAGACTACTAACAAAAAACCATAAAAAGAGACAAAGAAGATCATTATATAATGATAATCAGATCTACCCAGCAAGAAGACATAACAATCATAAATATATATATGCATACAACACTGGAGTACCCAGATATATAAAGCAAACACTACTAGACTAATGAAAGAGGTATAGTCCAATAAAATAATAGTTTGGGACCTGAACACCCCTCCCTCAGCATGGATAGATCATTGAGGCAATAAATTAACAGACAAATATAGGATTTAACCTACATTTTAAACAAATAGGACTTGGAAGATATCTACAGAATATTATATCCAAGAACTACAGGATATACATTCTTCTCATCAGTCCATGGAATATTTTTCAGGAAAGACCACATGTTAGTTCAAAAAACAAGTCTAAACAAATTTTTACATATTTAAATTATTTCACATAACTTTTCAGACCACAATGGACTAAAACAGAAATCAACAAGTGAGACTCTGGAAAGTACACAAATACATCTTAATTAAACAACATGTTCCTGATGACCTATGGGTCAAAGAAGAAATTAAACAGGAAATCAAAAAAATTCTTGAAACTAATGAAAATAAAGATACCTCATACCAGCTTTGTAATATAATTTGACGTCAAATTATATTACAAAGCTGACCTATGGGTCAAAGAAGAAATTAAACAGGAAATCAAAAAAATTCTTGAAACTAATGAAAATAAAGATACCTCATACCAAAACCTGTAGGATACTGCAAAAGCAGTACTAAGAGGGAAGTTGATTGCGACAAACACTCACATCGAAGTAACAGAAAGATTTAAAATAAACAACCTAATGCTACACTTCAAAGAACTATAAAAACAAGAAGAATCCATTCCCAAAATTAGGAGATGGAAAGAAAGAATCAGGATCAGAAAGACGCTATCTCAACATAATAAAAACCATGTATGACAAAACCGTCATCAATATTATTCTAAATAGGAAAAGCTAAAAGATTTTCCTTTAAGAACAGGAGCAAGAGATACATGCCCACTCTCACCACTCCTATTTAACACAGTAATAGAATGACTAGCCAGACCAATCAGGCAAGAGAAAGAAATAAAGGGCATCCAGACTGGGAAAGATGAAGTCAAGATATACCTGTTTTCAGATGACATGATCTTTTTATATAGCAAAACCTAAAGAATCTACAAAAACAACCTCTTAGAGCTGATAAAGTACTTCAGTAATGTTTCAGTATACAAATTCAATGTGCAAAAATCTGCAGCATTTTTATACTCCAACAATGAACTAGCAGAGAAAAAAATCAAGAAAGCAAGCCCATTTATAATAGCTACCCCCCAAAAATGCCTCAGAATAAATTATACCAAGGATGTGAAAGATCCCTACAAAGAGAACTAGAAATCACTGCTGAAAGAAATTAAAAGAGGACTCAAAAAGATGGAAAGATACTCCATGCTCTTGGATTGGAAGAATTAACATTGTAAAAATATCCATACTACCCAAAGTGACCTACAGATTCAATGACATCCTTCACAGAAATAGAAAAAAACAATCATTATATTCATATGGAACAACAAAAGATCCCAAACAGCCAAAGAAATCCTGAGCAAAAAAATAAAATAAAATAAAATAATAAATAAATAAATAAAATAAAACCGATGGCATAACACTAATTTGACGTCAAATTATATTACAAAGCTATAGTAACCAAAATGCCATGTTACTGGCATAAAAGCCAACACTTGGACCAGTGGAACAGAATAGAGGACCCAGAAATCAGCTCACATATTTATAGGTACCTGATCTTTGACTAAGGCAACAAGAACATACATTGAGAAAAGCTCTACCCCTTCAATAAATAGTGCTGGGAAAACTGGACTTCCATATGTGGAAGAACGAAACTAGACCTGCACTTCTCACCATATGCCAATATCAACTCAAAATGGATTAAAGACTTAAACATAAGGCCTGACATTATAAAACTCCTAGAAGAAAACATAGGGGAGACATTTCAGGAAGTAGGACTGGGTGAAGACTTCATGAATATGTCCCCCAAAGTTTTGGTGATACAAGGAAAAATAAACAAATGGGATTATATCAAACTAAAAAGATTCTGCACAGCAGAAGAAACAATTAATTGGACCAAAAGACAACCTACAGAATGGGAGAAAATACTTGCAAACTATGCGTCTTACAAGAGATTAATAGCCAGAATATACAAGGAACTCAAACAACTTAACAGTACAAAAACAAGTAATCCAGTTAAAAAATGGGCAAAGGAGCTGAATAGGCATTTCTCAAAGGAAGATATACAAATGGCCAACAGACACATGAAAAAAATGCTCAACATCACTAAGCATCAGGGAAATGCAAATCAAAACCATACTGAGATATTATCTCACTATAGTCAGTCTGGATATTTTAAAAAAGATAGAGAATAACAAATGCTGAGGAGAATGCAGAGAAAGGGGAACACTCCTACACTGTTGGTGGAATAAAATTAGTGTACCCATTACAGAAAGCAGTATGAAAGTTTCTCAAACAATTACAGATAGAACCTTCATACAATCCAGCAATTCCACTGTTGGCTATATACCCAAAGGGATAGAAATCGTCAAGTCGAAGGGATAATTGCATTGTGATGATTATCACAACTCTACTTAACAGTAAATACCTAAAAGTTGGAACCAACCTAAATGTCCAACGACACACAACTGGATAAGGAAAATGTGGTATATATACACAATGGAATACTACTCAGCCATTATAAAAATAATGAAATTCTGCTATTTTTAGCAACATGGATAAACTTAGAGAAAATTATGCTAAATGCAATAAGAAAGAGAAATCTGCATGTCCTCACTTGTAAGTGGGAGCTAAAAAAATAAACCAGTAAATAAAAATAGATAGAAAGAAAGATACAGTGATCACAATAATTCATTGAACTTTCAATAGGAGAGAACAGATCTGAGGTTAGCAGAGGTGGTAGGGGGGTGGGTTAGTGAGAAATTGGCAACGAGTCACAAAAAATGATTAGATTGTATAATGCTGAATATACTAATTATCCTGATTTGAACATGGCACATTGCACACAGGTATTGATATTCAATGTTCCACTCCACAGATATGTACGATCAATTATGTTTCAATAAAAACACAAAGAACAAATAAAAAACAAAAATAAGTTTCTTAGGATTGTCCGCTTTCTATAGGAGAAAAAGAAGGGTTGAATGAGGAAATAAAATAAGAGAAAAATGCTTTATCACTGTGATTGGAGAAGCAGAGGGAAAAGATCTTATAAGATATCACGTAAGGCAGATAGTGGGGTTGGTAGAGCATTTGTCTCAGAATTACCTGAGGGCTTGTTAGAAATACACAGTGTTGTACCCTACTCCAAGACTACTGAATCAGTAGCTCTGGGATTTTGGCCTAAAAACCTGCATTTAGCATGATTTCTATGGGTGTTATATGAACATTAAGTTTGAGCGACAGTCCTTTAGGCTGTCATTTGTCAGAGAAACTGTTTTACAGGAGTAGATTGTGCTGCCTTTCAAGAGATTATTTGGTAAAAGCCTGGCTATTAATTCAATTGTAATGAACACTACGGACATATTTGAAGTCATTTAAATCCTGTACAGTAAGGACTTTGATGTGTGCTGCAGATCAGCACACGGGTTTAATTTATTTTTGATGCTATAAAGACAAGAAAAAATAGAATTAATGGGAAGATTTTGGGTATTTTCTTAAAACCAGCTAAGTTGAAATAATGGTTATTTTTCTTCAAAATAAGTTAAAGGCTGGAGGAATTGTTTTGTTCTGTTTAAAAACCTACTGTAATAAATTAATATCCATAAAAATAATACGTCAGTTTGTGGGTTGCATTAGGTTGCACTAGGCTTTACTGAGGTAAGGAAGGTGTGATGAGATATAGATTATGGGATTAAAGATGATTACTTTCCTAACTTGAAAACTAGTTCAAAGCCTAGAAGCCTCTCAGAAAGTTCAGTCTAAGCTTTTATTTCAGTGTTTTTGTTTTTGTTTTTTTCTTTTGTCCATACCAGCCCAGGGATGATTTAACCCCGTAATTGGGCAATGCTACTCATTTTCCACCAGATTACTCTGTAACACAGGATGCTGTGGAGAGATCTCCTGGACTCCCAATTCCACCCTCTCCTACTAAGTCTGAACAAACTCAGAGTCTTGTTTTAAGCATTAGTAACTACTAGGGAACTGGCAAGATTTAACAAAAATAACACACGATTGATAATTTATAGAACTACGAGAACTACTAAAACTATTAAGATTTTTCTCTCTAGTTGTCCCCCAAATCAAACGGAATCATAATTTCTTTCCATCTCCGAACTATTTCCATCCTCATTGATTTTACAAATATTCACTCGGCATATAGCAGAATGATTTATTAAGGCGCTATCAGTCATTTGTGTCTTTACATATTTCTACACTTCTCAAGTATACTCCACCTAAAGCAGGTAGCAATATTTTGTACCGTCTCAGTGAAGGGAAGATAATAAGCATAGAAGAAAGTAAAAGTTCCTAAAGGACACTCTCCTTCTAATATACCTGTTATACTTAGTTCTGAGATCCTAGAGGGTTTTTTTCCTAAAGTACAAGGGGGTGATAGAAAACACAAGGAGGAGAGTGAGAAGACATCCCCATATTGGGAAGAAAAGGAAAAAAAATACAAACAAAGGAAACTGTAATGTATGATTCCATTACATATGACTGTAGGAAAGGCTGGTGGTGGGAAGAGGGGATCAATCTCAAAGGGGTAGAAGGAAACATTTTACGCTGAGAGAACCTTTCTAGATACTGATTGGTGGTGGATACGTGCACTTAAATAAATATCAAAATTTATCAAATTTCACACTTGAAATTGCAGACTTTTAAAAATACGAAAAGAATATACATATCCTAGTTAAAAAAATCTCCCATAAAAGTAACTTAAATCCCAATTCTCCAATCTTTGTTCATAATGAAATCTTAATATCTTTAGAGAATGAGCTGAACTACTTCTGATAACCTTCCTTCTTCCATATCATGTTTCACCTTTCCCACCAAAGAGGGATCATTCATATTTCATAGCAAAGTGTAAGCCAGGTCTGTCACCTTGTGCCAGGATACTTTTGGATACTTTGAGGATACTTTTATGGCTTCATGTGGTAAGCCATTTCTTTAAATTATTAATGTAGAGTCTGGGGCCTTTGTTCAGAGAAAAGATATTATTCATCAATTGATGTGTTTCTATTCATGGAAACAATAGATCAATTGATGTGTTTTCATTTATGGAAAGAGAAATTGCACAAAGGAAGTATATGGAATTAAATTTAACTTGCACTTAATATGATAATTCAAAATATCATAATAAACCTGATATTTACTAAACACATATTAAGTTCCAGGCTATGGTACATCTTTACATTAATTATATATAATTATCACAAAAATTGTATGAGATAAATCTCATTATTCCCTGTAAGGGGCTAAATTGCATTTCTCAAAATTCAGATACTGAAGTCCTAATGCTTGGTACCTAAGAATGAGATTTTATTTGGAGATAGAGTCTTTAAGGAGGTAACTAAGTTAAAATGGAGTCATTATCATGGGACCTAATCCAATATGACTTGTGTTTCTCTTCTTATGCAGAAGATATGAGGACATGTATCACACAGATAAAAGAACAACCACAAGAGGACACAAGGACATGATGGCCACCTGCAAGCCAAGGAGGAAGGCCTCAGGAGAAACTAAAACTGTTGATGCCTTAATCTTGGACTCCCAGCCTCCAGAATTGTGAGAAAATGAATTTTGGTTGTGTACTCCACCCAGTCTCTGGTATTTTGTTATGGCAGATCTAGCAAACTAATCCATTCCCATTTATAGAAGAGTAAGCATAAGAAATATAAATAATTTCTCAAGGGTATGTATGAGGGATCTTTACAAAGTTCATGGAAAGATTTGTATTATCTTTTGATTCTATTTTTCCACAAACTTTTTAAAGTACCCTTGTATTTAGAAATGTCTAATTTGTCATTCCAATCTGCATCTGAGATTTCAAACACTGTTTTCATTTTACTGTACTGCACTGTTACCCTTCTTTGTATTCTTCTTTCATAATAAATATCACGATTAAAGTTTTATACTTATTTGTGCAAGTCTTTAATCAATGAGAGTGCTGTATCACATGCTCCTTTCTACCCACATTCCTTTTTTCTCACTCCACTTCAGACAGTGAGGACAAGTTATATGTGGCAAGATAATTACTGAGAAATTAAGTTATGATTTGTTCCTATTTCTCTGGGTATGTGGAAGGACTAAGAGGTAATTTTCAACCTTCTTTCCTCAGGGACCTATTAATGTCCTTAATCCACAGAGAAAACCTTTTAACCTAAAACATTAATGTCTTAATTAAAGATAAAAGAGGCTTTAATTTATAGAAGCAAGAAAAAGACAGTGTCCAGCAAGATCTGGAAAGAAAATTAAGATTTTGTGAGCTTTAATCCCTGAGTCCCCAGGGATAATTTTGAGGTCATGCCTTTCCGGTGGCTGTGCTCACAGTGCTCCAGCCCTGAGCCCAAAAAAATCACTTGGATTTAAGCCTGGGATAAAGGCAAAGAAGCTATCTTCAAGGTGGCCTAGTCAATAAGCACATAACCGGGGATTTGTGTGGTGGCTTAAAGGAAGGTCATTCTTAAGTAGGTTTCTAAGTACTAAAAAGTCTTCCTCACTTCACTTAATGTTTGTGACTGTGAATGAATTACATCTCATCCTGCAGAATGGGTGCATGTAGTAGCTTAAACAGAGTTTGAAGAAATATATAGATATGGTATTTCTCTTTTGCACCCTGGTACGTTTACTGCACATATACATAATGCACAATTACATTTTAATTCCTTTGACTTGTCATAGCCTTTTGTCTGACTCACTCACATGGAATTATGTGGTAATGTGAAGAAAAAAGTGGAATCAGTAAAGTGTGATTTCTTTGTATTGCCTTTACCTTCAGCCTGTGCAGAAAGTAAGACAGATGCTTCTGTCCAAGTAGTGACCGGCAACCAGGGAGTCATAGATCATAACCAAGCAGAACACAAATGAGGAGACCAGAGGGTGAAGTACAACTTCTGAGCAGACCTCATGGAAGTGACTTAAAAAAGAATACTTATTTTCCAGGTTTATTGTAGAATAGAGAATACTTACTCATTAACAGGGGAGTAGGCAGCAGAGGGACCAACAACTTTTTGAGAGATGCACAGATAGGTCTTATTAAAATATTTTTAATCCAGTATACCTTATTTTCTGGCCATGATGGATAATGGTTTACTCCATGCAATTATATGTGGACTATCTTAAAAAACAACAACAAAACTTTCTGACTTTCTCTGGACAATAGCCTTGCATACTATTGCAATAGCCTTGGATACTAGAAATAGGCAGATCATTTAGGACAGTGTCAAAACTAGCAAAGGATATGAAACTTTATTTTATATTTTTAGTTAATTTTTTTAATAGATCAGAGATTACTGAGTCATGCTCAATACAGCTGTCTGTACTGATAGGAAGGGAAGTGGAGGAAAGCTGAGGAAGTTGGATAATGAGCTTCAGGCCCCTCATGTGCACTTTTTAAGTATAAGACCTGAAACTATAAAATTCCTAGAAGAAAATGTAGGGGAAGCCCTTCATGATGTAGGACTGGGCAAAGACTTTATGAATAAGACCCCAAAAGCATAAGCAACAAAAGAAAAAATAAAAGAGAGTATGTCAAGCTAAAATGCTTCTCCATAGCAAAAGAAACAATCAACAGAATGAAGAGAAAACCTACAGAAGGGGGGAAAATATGTGCAAAGTAAACATCCAAAAGGGATTAATATCCAGAATACACAAGGAACTCAAACAACTTCACAGTAAAAGAAACAAGCAACCCAATTAAGCAATGGGCAAAGGAGGTGAATAGACATTTCTCAAAAGAAGACATACAAATGGCCAACAGGTAACTGAAAAAAATGCTAAATATCACTAATCATTAAGGAAATGCAAATTAAAACCCCATTGAGATATCATCTCACCCTAGTTAGACTATTTTCAAAAAGAGAGAACAAATACTGGTGAGAATGAGTAGATAGGGGAACTCTTCAATGCTGTTGGTGAAACTGTATAATAGTACAGCCATTATGGAAAACAGTATGGAGGTTTCTCAAACAACAACAGACAGAATGACCATATGACCCAACAATCCCACTTCTGGGTATGTACCCAAAGGAATGGAAATCATCATATCAAAAGGCTACCTGCCCTCCAGTGTTCATCACAGCTCTATTTACAATAGCCAAGGTATGGAACCAATGTAAATGTCCATCAGTGAACAATTAGATAAGGAAAATGTAGTATACATACATAACGAAATACTACTCAGCTATAAAAGGAATGAAATCCTGCCATTCACAGCAACATGGATGATCCTAGGGGAAATTATGGTAAGTGAAATAAGCCAGGCATAGAAAGAGAAATACCATATGCCCTCACTCATAAGTGGGAGCTATGGAAGGAAGGAAGGAAGGAAGAAAGGAAGGAAGGGAAAGAAAGAAAGAAGGAAGAAAGGGAGGAAAGGAAGGGAAAGGAAGAACAAAAGAAAAGAAAAGAAAGAAAGATAGAAGGAAGGAAGAAAAGAAAGGAAGGAGATAGGACCCCAATAGCCCATTGAACTTACAGAAGGAGAGAACAGATCTATGGTTACTAGAGGTGGGAAAAGGGGAGGGGTAGGAGGGTTAGAGAATAATTGTGTGATATACACAAAGAGTAATTATGATTTTCAAAGATGAACATTCTAATAATACTGATTTGACCATCACATATTATAAACAGATACTGATAGTCAACGCTGTACCCCATGAATATGTATAATCAATTATGTTTCAATTAAAAAGTAAATAAAAAAATAAAATCAGAATTTCAGCTGGGTAGATAAAAGATGCAGTTTTAGCTGCTTCATTTAAGTGAATTAAACTAAATTTTGAATTAGAAAAAAATACATATATATATATAAATAGAGATATTATAATACCTGATCAATTTCTTACAAATTATTTAGCTTGAGTTTTGGTCTTTGACCCTCGTTTTTCACTGTTTTCTATATGAATTATATGAATTCTATGAATTTTTTTCTCTATATTGCTTTGTGATCTTTAACATCTGGAATTTTTCACATTCAAAAAAATTTGAACAGAGCTTTATAATCAAGATGAGAATTCTCAGTTCTTTTTAACCCTTTTATTATCACAAACACATGTGTTCTTTTATCTTTTAAATTTTTCTTATAATCTTGACCATCTGATATTAGGATAAACTGCTTGCCATGCCCAAAGGAAGCCATTCACTTTCCTATTTTCATGTCTAGCACTGCTCTGCCCTTTTCCCATAATTACTTTCCACGTATCTATTTAACATATTTACCATGATTTTCCCAGTGCCTTCAGGTATACATATTCAGTCCTCCATTGGATATTTCTGGTTTATTTGCTCTTGGCTTCAATGTCATACCAAGTTATCTTACTATGTAATGAAGTGACAGCACAGTGTCTGGCACGAAAGCACACAAAATATATTTACCATATTATGCCAATATCTGCTGCTATTTCAAATTGAGAAACTATATGCTGCTGCTATTGTGCATTACTTTTTGTTTGTGTTGTCTTTTCCACACTCATAATTTTGAAATGAAGTTAGAAGAGCAAACTACAAATAAATGGAGTACATGAAAGAAATATGTGTTTAAAAGCAGAAGAAATTAAGGGAATGAAAAATAATAGAGAATAATCAAAATGTTTGCTTTAAAAATAACAGGCATTTAAAATTGTTATCAAGAATAATCAAGGAAAATGAGACAGAACACTAACAATACAAGTAATAATACTTCTGGCAGGACTAATTGACCATGCCCATCAGGCAAAGTACCTTTGCTGTTACATAATTTGGAGAGGAGGATTATATGTGTTGCTCAGGTATTTTTCTGGATATTTTCCTGGTGTTCTTCGGGACAATTCTGCCCAGAAATGGACAAATGCCACAGCCTGAGAAGTGATGAGGGGCTCAGACTCCTTACTGCTGAGGGTAGGAATCACTCCATTAGGTAAGCCATCTAGTTCAGAAGAGTGCTAGCTCTAGGGCAAGAAAAATCTTAAATGAATAATGAAAGAGAAAGAACATAAATATTAGTTGAGCTTTTGAGTCCGGTTTCAGTAGTGGGGTTTCAGTTAATTCCACTAACCTTAAGTTTCTCCAGAAAATTACTATGGTTTTTCTATATGGGGTGAATTTGCTCTATGAAAGAAATGCATCAAAATGTGCAATGGCTGGATTGCAGCAGGTGTCGCAATAAGTCCATCATAACTCCTCTTCAAGACTCAAACATTTATTTCCCAGCTTCCATAAGTGCGACTATTGACAGTTGATAGTTCAGGCCCTCTTAGGAATTACTCTCTGCCAAATGGAGCTGTCTCGTATAAGATTATACCCAATTCCATTGTGAGAACTTGTCAATGGCTGATCAATACAAGAAATATGTAGGCATGAGACCCTTTACCTCAATACTGGACAATTCTTACAGCTGATGCCAGCTCTATAGCTCTTGCTGGGGTACCAGCTGAGTCCTCTGTTGTCAAAGTTTTACCTATCCTTCTATCCCACCCCACTTCCTTCACTTCCTTCCAGGTGCCGTTCCAGAGAGCACTCCCCAGTAACTCCCTGCATGCAGATCATCATCTCAGAGGCTGTTGTCCAGGAACACCTTTACCTTACCAAAGCACTTCATGAAGGAGTGTGTCAGCTTTGGACACCTGCTGACCCTACAGAATGCCAACATCTCCTCAAGATGGCTCTAACCAAGAAAGGCTTTTAGTGATTATACTCTCATTTTCCCCTTTCCCCAGTTGTCCTGTAGCATTGTGGAATTAACAAACTTAGGGAGTAAGGCAGAATTTCCACAAGGGAATTTTTTTTTTAAAGTAGAGATTTTCTTCCTTCCTATTGTAGGAAACTATCCTAAAGTACTCTAGAACAATGATGATGACTCTGTAAGTTTGAAGTATTAGATAAACAAATTATATTAATTATAAACTGAGGCTATTTTAGGGGTCATTGTGTCTAGAAGATTTTTCACCATCTGTCCAGTGAAGTCATAGATTCCCTGGTGTCCAAACCAGGCGGAGGGAACAAATATATCGTTTTAGTCCATTTTTGTTGCTTATAACTAAATACCTGCAACTAGGTGATTTATAAAGAAAAATGAAATCTCTTGCTTACAGTTTCTGAGGCTGGGAAGTCCAAAGTCCATCTGGTGGTGGTGACAGTGACTCAGGGGTCTGACATTGCAATATGGTGGAAGCAGAGAGAACAGAGAGAGAGATAGACTCTCCTCTTCTAAAGTCCTCAGAACCTCACCCCTGACCACCATTTTTAATTCATTCACGATGGCACGGTCCTACAATCCAATCACCTTTTAAAGGCTCCACCTTTCAATTAACATAATAGGATTTCCCACCCTCTTAACAGTCACAATAGTGGCCAAGTTTCTAATACAAAAAAACTTGGGAGACAATTTAAGCTTCATTGAGTTTTGGGGGGACACAATTCAATCCACTATACACATCCTCAGAGGAAGGAAAAAAATAATCAAATTATATGCTCTGTTGCACCCAGCACCCAACTTATTCAATCTTGTTAATGTGCACAGGTACACATGGAAATAGAACAAAAAGAAGTAGTGATGATGTTTATGCTAATTATATTAGTGTCTTTGCTGAGACACTGATTCTTGTCCACTTAATTTTTTCCTGCCCAATTACTGAATGTGGTCATTAGAAATGGTTTTCAAAGTTCTTGAATGATGAAGGAAACCCTGCCACTTTTGGAGCTACACAGAGGAAGAAAACAGATAGTAGACTTTCAAAGCCAAACTGTGGACATAAGGACAGGAGCTAATAGAGCTGTGGGGAATGAGAACTGCTCAGAGATTTTTAAGTGACCTCTACTGTGAAAAATTATTCAGAAAATTCTATTCAATTCTCTGACATAATATCATATTCTTCAGGTTTGGAGAACTTTGAATATGTAAGTACTTTGCATAACACATTTCTAAGATTTACAGAAACAAAATAAAATATTTATTGAGAACCCACAAGGCAAGGCATGCTGCAGTACTGCTGTTCCATTCCTCTGAAGTACAGGAACATGTATTGGCATCGTACTTATGGCTCTTAGCTATATGCTGAAGCAGAGTCTGGAAGAGAAAGGAAATGCAAACTAGTGACTCATACTTGTAGAAGATTGTTCTCACTTTCTTAAACACAAGCTTTTACTCTTTTACTTGTTTATGGGATTATAATAATAGAGTCAGATATAAATCATCAATTCAGGGAAGATTAGCCATACTAAAATTTTCAGATCTGAAATATTTTTCTTACTTCTTTGATTTTCTCATACTAAAAAGGCAAATACTAGTGGTAGACATGAAGATTGAGGGAAGGAATGGTGATTATCTTAGTGTTAATACAAATCTTCTGATACTTGCATAAAATAGGAGGCTCGAGAACAGTATATTTTAAACCAAATGCTTGAGGTTGTCTAAAAATACTCATTTTCTATTTCCTTTATGGGGGAAATGTATTCATTTGCTGCAAAAACAATCCTGCTTTACTTAGCAACATCTTCACTCTTCATCACTGGTACAAGAGAATGAATCAAAACAAATAAAAGGAAGAGTCTTATCTGTATTTATGCTTTCAGAACCAACTCCTTCCTCCCTACTTGCTCATTAATTCTGTATCCAAGAATATGAAATCCTACCAGAAAATCAACCCCAGGTGAATTACCCACTCATTTGGTAGCTATGTATATGCTCTCTTTAAGTCACAGATAAAATAAAAATAGCTATTTTATTTATGATGCATTATAGTTAAACTTACCAAGTAATAATATCAACTATGAAGCATCTTCAAAAAGTTCATGGAGAAATTTGTATTATCTTTCAATTATATTTTTCCATGAACTTTTTGAAGTCCTCTCGTATTTCATCAATCTGTTTTTAGTCCATTATGCTGGCTTAATGTAAAGTTAAGCAAAACAAATGCTGCAGCTGTTGAATTAAACACAGTTCCTTTTGTAATCTTTGATTTGGTTTTTCTTTTCATCATGTATCATCATAAAAAGTGAATTTAGTTGGAAACTCTGTTGACAATCCCAGATCATTACTGAAGAGGTGGATGCAAAGAGGTGTTTTCTTAGGACAGTCTAAGAAAGGCTTTGGTATACTCTACCCCTCCCACTCCATCAGCCCTACCAAGTCTGAATTTCTTGACTTTTAAGGCACTATGCCAGCTCCATCTGTTTACTAACATAGTGTGTGTAAAATTTGTTTAAGGATGAGTTTATCTACTAAGAGACTATCTTTTAGTTTCTGATTATTATTACTAGTACACAGTGCTCAGTTTAGTCTGTGTTCTGAACAGGCGTATCTTCAGATGTTTACAGGATGGAAGATGGAATATATGCTTTTTTAAAAAGGCAATATAATTTACATTAATTAATTTGACATATGGTCTCATGGTCCAGCCAAAGCCAGAATTTCACTGAACAGTACATGTTATCCCTAATGCCAAGGAAGGAAATGAGGAAATCTGTTTTTATCTTACCAGCTTTCTTTTCTTTTTTTTTTTTTTTTGTAAAATGTTATTGTATCTTCATTAGTAAGCTTCGTGTTTAAGCTTTATGGCTTTTAAAATTATAATCATGTTACTTTTATATATTACAGGCATTTTGTCTTAACAAATAAATCTGAATAATGAAATTATCTACCCAATTGTTAATATTAACATCTATTCCAAAGATGACTGACTGTACAATTCTTGAGGTAACTTCAAAGTGCACAGGTGCACACACGCACACAAACAAATCCTCCAAACTTTTTAAAAGGTTAAGTTTTAATTTTAAATTTTAAAATAAAGTTTAAAAATATTAAATGAATTATTAGGGAGAAAAAATAAGCATAAAATTAGAAATGCTGAGTGACTCTACTGACAATAGTACCTCCACTGCATTGCTTCCAAAGGAAAACTGGTAGTCAGATGGCAAAGTGTGTCAGTGTTAGTGTTACACAGCAGTAGTGATGCTAACAGCACGAACAGATTCACTCTGAACACTTAAATTTTAGTGCTCTGTTATAATATGAATGAGAAGTCCCCCAAATATTAAAGATGAACATGATAATTAGATGTTAAGATGACAGATTTTTATTTTCTGTAGTTTTAAAACTGTGTTAGTTAAAAAGAAGGAAGTAAAGTTAATCAGGCTGGTTCAGAAGCAGTTCTATAAAAATGATGTAGTATGATTTAATTATTTTATAATCATATTTCTGTTTTAACCATTGAACATCTAAGCATAAAATTATGCTGTTTTAGTTTCTTTTCTTTTCCTTCTTTGCTTCCTTTTTTCTTCCTTCCTTCTTTCCTTTCTTTCCTTCTCTCTCTCTCTCTCTCTTTTAGTAGAAAAACTGTAAAATACTCAGTCAATGAAATTTTCTCTTGAGATATTAAAATGCAGACATTTACACTGGTTCAAAGTCAATTGTAGAAGCCTAAACTATTTTATCAACCCTGAAGTATTTCTTAACTTAATTAAATAGTATTTATATTATGATATACATAAAATATTTTCTTTACAAATTTTAGAAATATATTGATATATCTAGACCTATGTCTAGCTAAATATATGAAGGTAAGATATCATAAGTGGAAGATTAATTCTTCCACTTAGCTATCTCTAAATACTTAAGTGAGCTAAGGTAAGTTATTTAATATTTAATATTTATAAGTTGTTATTTAATATTTTATATAAAGGTAAATCATTTTATAAAGTGTGATTTTCTGACCTGCAAAAAGGGAGGATATGGCAAAAAATAATTTAGGGTTCTTTTGAGTCAGAACTTGAATGATGTTAGATAGTGTTGTTAGATGTTGATTTATTTTAGGTGTTGGAATTAGGGGCTTATGCTTGTTCAGCCAATAATATCAAAGTTAAGCTCACATCAGATATGTTGCTGGCAATTTTCCAGATGATCTCATAGGAAAGAATTATTCAGTTTTTAAGTAAATGTGATGTAGCATTAAATGCACATTATTGATATCTCATTCTTTAATTGACTGTTTTTATTGTACTTATTTACAAAATCCCCATTTTTTAAAATAGTTCTTTCCTTAGCAAGTAGTTAAAGTTGAAATAAAGATGATTATAAAAGTCATTTTAAGTTATTTCCCCAAGATAGGAGAGAAAAACAATCAACACTTTTTCGTTGAGAGGAAAATTTTCCATCCCAAGAAAATAAACACCTTACAGAGATTAATATTTTCTTTCCAATATTTAAAAACTCAGCATTGGTAATAGAGGAGGGATACCTATTGTTGGATCACCCTTGAATTAAAAAAATATATATATGTAATTGCTGTAAATGCAAGTAACATAAGTCTGCCTGACAAACAGAATGACAGTTCATATTCTAAAATATGTCACAATTATATTTGAATCTAATTTAATTGTTTCCCTACCAGCAGGGTATTTTGAAACAGATGCTTTAAGAATGTCTTGCATATCTACTCCATTTACCTCACATTGCTTTGCTTTGCTTCTTTTTTTTTTATTGACTCTCTCAACCTAGCAGCTTAGCAGCAGTCCTGTAATTCCTGACTGGTTCAGTAACTCCATGACTCATCACCTAAATTACACTGTAAAATTGCTTCTGCAGTCAATCTATACCCTACCCAGATGTCTCACATATTAGGGCTGACAAATAAAGACCATAACAGAATTAAATTTAGTGTTCTAAACCAAAGTTAAAACTCTACTAAGTAAAACTGCATTTTATAAACTGAGCTTAGGTAGGCTAAGACTATAAATTTAATATCTGCAGGTGCATTTCTTACCTACAAAATGGGGGATTTGGATAAAATGTTAGTTAGGGTCTTTCTGAGTAAGAAATTTGAACTAATGTCATTTAAGTGTTAGAATGAGAAGATTTTGCCCATTCAAAAATAAATTCAAAATTATTAATTTTCTAAAATTGTATTTTTATAGTCCCATCTTTATTATTTATTTCTCTTTATATTTACAAATACTTTAATATGTGAATATTATCAAAGACAAGATAATTGGGAAAATTGGGTAGCATCACCCATAGAATACACTTCTAAGAAAAGAAGCCAGAGAAGAGAATTAAATTGACTTAGACAAATGCTTTATCTTTACAAGGGCCAATGTATAAATGTCTTATTGCACAGTTAATCTCTGAAACTTTAAGAGAAGGTTTTATCCTTTAGCCATCCGATGAAGAATTATGTTAAAACTGATTCATTATAAGAACATTTTTAGTCTCACTTCCAATTAAAATCTGAAGGACTGAACATAGTAGAAAGTCATAGTTTCCAACTATGTAAGAAAACATAAATGAGTAATTTTTTTAAAAAAAGCCTAAAACTGAATCAGGGTGAAATTTGAACTACTTGACCCAGTCTTAATTACAGCCTTGTAAAATCATTTCTTGAAATCCTGTATCAAAGGCAATCTGAACCAGAAATATAAATGAATGATAAGGATGATAAAATTTTTTTTTCTTACTAAATAATTTCAAATGATGTACATAGATACTTCTCCCCCTAGGAGGTAGAACTTAATTCCCATATCCTTCCTCTCCACCTTTGAGGTTGGGCTAAACTTAGTGACTTACTACCAATGAAGAGAATAAAAATATGTATATATAGCAACTTACAGAAGAGATACCTGGCAAATACTACCTTAACCAGGAAATAACTACCTTATGACCGAGGGTGTCATGTAGACACCATGTGCTATTCTGCCAAAAACTTCCAACCCCAATCGAATCATGAAAAACAAACAAAAGAATAAAACATTATACAAACTAAGACTGAATGCATATTACAGGATACCTAGCCAGGGTACCTTAAGACTGTCAAAGTAATTAAAAAACAAAAAAACAAAACAAAAGAACTGTCATAAACCAGAGGAAACTGGAGAGACATGGCACCCAAATGGCATATAAATCCAATACTCTGGATTGGATTGTGCAAAAGAAAGAGGACATTAAAATGAAAAATTATCTAAAATCCAAATAAACCTTGGGGCACACTTAATCGTGTGCCAGTGTCAGTTTCCTAGTTTTGATAACTGTGCCATAGCAATGCAAGTTATTAATAATAGAGGAAACAAGGTGAGATTATGCAGGAACTCTCTGTACTATCTGTGCAACTTTCCTGTAAATATCAAAAAATTATTCCAAAATAAAAAAAAATATTTAAAAATAAAACAGAAGAAAAATAATATTTGGAAACATAATATAGCATAACACTTGCATTCATTGGAGGTTTTCTTAACCAAATATTTTTTAGTTTTCTACTTGGATTAAATTTTATTATTTGTTCCTACTCTAAACATATTCCCTGAGGCCTACAACATGTTGAAACTCATAACTAGAAAAGACATTGTTCTCCCGCTAGTGAAGCCTGAAAATTCAGTTGTGTTTAGCACAAAAATTTTATCTTAGTTATATTTGTTTTTTAAGTTTGTGTAATCTAATTAACTACTGCATAGCTTCTGAGCTTGAAGAAAGTCATTGTTCTGCAAAGTGAATATTTTGTAAAGATACCAACAACATGAATTAAATATATCTTGTTTTATTAGTACTGACACTGCCACTCCATTTACTGGAGACGATTCATATGACTTCACTGTTTTTTTAAGTTTCTGTTACCCTTTCGAGAAAATGAAAAGGCAAGCATCAATGTCATATCTCAGGCAAGATCCAGCAAATGCAGTGGTTAAATAGAGAATTCATTTCCACATATGGTAAGGTAAAGTCTTGTGCGCTCCTTCTAGCTATGTGATCTTAAAGAAGTAACTAACCTTTTCTATGATGTAATATTTACACCTGTAAGATAATAAAACTGAACTCCTTGAGTTCTTGTGAAGATTAAATCTATTAATATATGTATTAATCCAGTACCAGAGAACATAATTTCCATATAACTTTTAGATATAATTAGATAATTCAAAAAGGCATAGGAGAACTCCCCAAAATAGACCCATTCTCAAAGAAACATCCTCATTATGAACACTGGCTAAGTACATCTCAGACAACAAAAAATAAGAAAGTAATTTGATGATAATAGCCATAGATAACATGAAAATTCTGACTACCAATGTGACAAAAAATATTTTAGCCATGAGTTTTTCATTTATATTCTGCTCATAAATGTGAGAGATCATTATCCTGAAATATTATTAAAATAGTATTTTAAAATGCCTCAGCATTAAAAATATACAAAAATAACAAAGCACATAACTTTTCATGATAGGTTAAAATTGAAATATGTAGATCAGTGTTGGCACTACGTGAATGGGTTTGATGATTCTGAAGATCTGGTGAACATTTCACTACTCTGTAGTCATAGATGTTCATGATCAGGCCTTTCATATTGTTAAAGAAAATTTATTAAATGACACTTTTTAAAGTTGACTTTATTTAGTACTATTGTGATACGTATAGGAACCACAGAAGAGGGATTTTGCAGTGGAAGAGAGTTTGAGCTCAACTCTGAACACAGCATGGGCAATTAGAAACTTACAGCTAAGGGAAAAAGAAAAAGAAATTTATAGCCAAGGAGCAGGGTTGGGAGTTAGGGGGTTGTTAGTGGATGGAAAATTACTAAGAGGCAACATAAACAGTTAGGGGGATTCTAGGTAAACCTATCTAACAGGATTCTTACTGAAGACAGACCAGAGTCATCAGATATCACCTGGGGGATGGTGGAGAATGAAGAACCTGATCAGATATCAAGGGCGATCAGATATCAAAGGAGAGGGGTTCTTGCTAAACTGATTGAACAGAGTTCTTGTTAAAACTGGATTTTACAAGGTTGTGCACAGATGCACACAGGAGGAAATTCAGAAGCCTGACTAAAGTTTGATGAAGCAAGGAGTCTTTATCAATACCCCTTGCATATTGCACTCACTTGATCAACGAAGTGTGAATGGAACTAAAGGAAGTCCTTCCTACTACTAGAAAAAGAGATTAAACACACGTTTTATTGACATTAATCAGATTTATCATCACATAAAAAAATTGCGCATGTATAAAATCTACAACGCAGTTATAGTATTGCCTTATCAAGACAAGCAAAATTTATTTTTTAATATAATTTCTTCCTGAAATTAGATTGTAAAGTGGGCAACAACAAAAAATCATATTTTCGCAAAGAAAAATATGCTGTTACTTATCTCTTCTCAATATATTTCACGTAAAGTCATATTCAAGGGACTTGCATTAGGTATTTGGTCGATTTTCCTTTAAATTTCAAATGGTTGTTAACTTATCTGATGAAGTTTATACTTTAATCAGAGGCTTTCACAAATGATTATCAGACGCAAAGATAAAACAATACTCGCATTCACACGTACTCACACAGCTGCAATAAATATGAGCTACTATAATTTTTTTTTAATTGCTGGAAGTTCTATAGAACATTTTGTTCCAAGTTCTACCATACCGAAATACACACTGATTGTTAGAGATCATCTGATGCTGTTGAATGGGTACACACAGCATTTTGTAAAATCATGATAAAAAAAAAAACAGATTTGAACGATAATAACTAGTCAGACTAAAGCCTGGAATTTAAAATGGCACAAGATGAGAACTATAAAGTAAGGCTGAAAATATTTATAAAACATGTAGTACCAGGAAAAAAGGAGTTATAGGATGTTAGGAAGAATTATAATTACCAGAGAATATTAGACTTACTGAAAACACCATTAGGAACAATTAAGCAAATGGATAGTGGATGGTGGGAGCCAGGTTTCTCACTATTGGAGTGGAAATTTACAGATAAACGAGGAGAGAAAATGATCCATTTATTAACAGCTTATTGTTGGAGACGTTAGTAAGAACTCATGCTTAGCTTAACATAGTTACAGATGGTTCCATATGGAAACAGTTATAGATATGTAAATACACAGGTTAGTATATGCACACCTACTCCTTTATCTTTTTTTTTTTTTTGTCAATATACAATGTATATGATTATTATGGCCCATCACCGAAACCTCCCTCCCTCTACCCTCTCCCCCCTCCCACCCAAGAATGTCCTCTCCGTTTGCTTGTTGTAACACCTTCAAAAAAATTGTAGTTGTTATATCTTCTCCCCCCCCCCCGTTTTTTTTGTGTGTGGGGGGGTGAATTTATTTATTAATTTTTAGCTCCCACCAATAAGTGAGAACATGTGGTATTTCTTTTTCTCTGCCTGACTCGTTTCACT
>NW_007726305.1:323113-323417 GCF_000696425.1 Galeopterus variegatus | reverse complement strand
GAAGTGAAACAAGTCAGGAACAGAAAGAGAAATACCACATTTTGTTGCAAATGGCAGTATTTCATTTGTTTTTATAGCTGAGTAGTATTCCATTGTGTAGATAAACCACATTTTTTGTATCCACTCATCCGATGATGGACATTTAGGTTGGTTCCAACTCTTGGCTATTGTAAAGAGTGCTGCAATGAACATTGGGGAACAGGTATAACTTCGACTTGATGATTTCCATTCCTTTGGGTATATTCCCAACAGTGGGATAGCTGGGTCATATGGTAGATCTATCTGCAACTGTTTGAGGAACCTC
>NW_007726305.1:321906-322682 GCF_000696425.1 Galeopterus variegatus | reverse complement strand
GAAGCTTTTTAGTTTGATATAATCCAATTTGTTTATTTTTCCTTTGGTTGCCCGTGCTTTTAGGGTTGTGTTCATGAAGTTTCTGTCCAATCCTATTTGCTGAAGTGTTTCTCCTATGTTTTCTTTAATAATTTTTATTGTTTCAGGGTGTATATTTAAATCATTGATCCATTTTGAACTTCTGTTTGCATGGAAGATCTTTTTTCATCCTTTCACTCTTAGTCTATGTGAGTCTTTATGAGTGAGGTGGGTCTCTTGTAGGAAGCATATACCTCTTGTTTGTTGGTCCTCCTTTCAAATCCAGTCAGCCAATCTGTGTCTTTTGATTGGGGAATTTAAACCTTTTACATTAAGAGTTGTTATTGAAAGGTGTTGATTTATTCCTAGCATTTTATTGATTGTTTGGTTGTCTTAAGTGTCTTTTGTTCCTTGTTTTCTGCTTTGCTGTTTGTTGTCTGTGTTTGTTGGTTCCTTGGATTGTAGATAGTGTTTTTGTTTGTTTGTTTTCTTTTCATGATTGTCATTTTTATTATACTAGTGGGTTTTGATTTTACTTGGGTTTTTATGGCAGCGGTAGTTAATTTTCAGGAATCAATCCCAGTACTCCCTTGAGAATTTCTTGTAAGGGTGGTCGTGTGGTGGTGAACTCCCACAGTTTTTGTTTGTCTGAGAAATATACTATTTGCCCTTCATTTCGGAAGGACAGCCTTGCAGGGTAGAGTATTCTTGGCTGGCAATCTTTGTCTTTTAGTATGTTGAATATATCATCCCATTCC
>NW_007726305.1:306816-321176 GCF_000696425.1 Galeopterus variegatus | reverse complement strand
TGTTCTATAGGATCTGGAGTTTGAGATTTATTAACTTTTGGTGGTGTACTTTCTAGGTTTTATGTATTTCTGGTTTCTTTTTTTTTATGTTTATTCATTTTGGCAGGGGGTTTCACAGTGCCCAGGTTTGACCCTATTGGCTCAGTTGGCCTCTAGTGTCTTGTATGTATGGTTGCCTCGAGCCTTGGGCCTCTCCGGGGAGGCTCCTCTCTGATCAGCTTGGACTCTGTTGGGCTGCTGGATCAAGGGACGGTACCGCAGGGTGTGTGGCCTCTTTTAGCTTCCACTTCCTGTGTAGAACTTCTCTCTGTTCCATGTGCTCTGGCCCTGGCTGCTGGATCACGCAGTGGTGGCTCTACAGGTTGTGTGTTTTCTGCCGAGTCTGTGCACTAGGTGGGGCTGTTGGACCTTACCGAGGTGGCCTGCAAGGTGTATTTTTTCCTGCTGAGACTCCACCTCCGTAACCAGACACCTCCCTTCTCTGAGCTGGGGCATGTCTACTGCAACCCCGTCTGTTGGCCGTGTCTTCAAGCCCCTGCTCAGCTCCACCCTGCCCAGGAATACTTTCAGGTTTCTCCTAGATGCAGTCTACCGGTCGCTCTGGGTGGCTTTGTAGCACTGAGTGGGGCTTTCTCAGCGTGAGCTCCTCAGGGGAGGAGCCCGCAGCACACAGTTCCTCTTTGAATCCCCCCGGCACAGATTGACTCCAGCGCCCACCCGTATTCAGCTCTCTGGCAGGCTCAAGTGAGCTTGGGAGCATTCCGACCACACTTTTCCTAACCAGAAATCGGCTAGGCGTTTTTCCAAACTGGTGGCCACAGAGGTGGTATCTGCCTCCCGGCAACAGGAGGTGTACTGGGGGCGGAGCCCCGGGTGTGGTGGAGTAACAATTGGCCCAGCCCACTTTTCCCTGTCTCCCAATGCTGGCCAGGGGCTCCCCACAGCACCAGCCCCACCATAGAACTGTGGAGGGAGTGGGATGGGAGGCCGGCCTGCAGGCCTGGGAAGGCCCCATGCCGGGTCAAGCAAGTGGCAAGGCTCAGTGAGGAGCCAATCCAGGTGAAGGAGGCAGACCTGGCCGAACCAGCTGGCTCCACCCCCACCCGAGAAAATGGAGGCAGCCCTGGGGCCAATGGCTGGCCTGGTGTGGCAGGCAGAAGCCGGATGGGCGTTTGCCTCGCAAGCAGGGCCAGGCTGTGGGTCACTCACAGAGCTGGACAGTCCAGGCAGCTCTCTCTCCGTTTCTGCATTGGCGTGGACCCCGTCTTTGTTCTCTGGTCTCTGCTGCCTGGGGCTGCTCGCTCAGTCCTGCGGCGCAGCTCGCGCGCTCTCAGGAAACTTCTTTTGTGTCAGCCCTAAACTTCGAGTCTGTAGTTGCTTTTTTATAGTTGTAGATTAGTTGTTCAAAGACTTATTTATTTTTTGTTGCTCTTGGAAATGCAAATAGCACTCTGGCAGCTCAGCGCACACTTCTCAGGCTCATGCTGTCTTCTGGCCTCCCCTCTCCAGACCCGTCGCCATCTTGGACTCCATTCAGGGTTTTTCTAATCTACTCCTTTATCTTTGCTCTGTCAGCAAGGAGGGCATAAGTGGCAATAAGGACTCCTAGTCCAGATCTTGGTGTTTAATATGATTCTCCAATAAAAGAAACCAATGCTCTTAGGAGAATGGTTGGTTCCAAAGACTTGGGCAGAAAAGGCACAAGATGAGATTAGAATATCTTACTGTAAAAAAAGCAAGAATGTAATAAAAATTAAATAAGTAAATAAAAGCCTACCTCATGGAAGAGAGAGAGATATTACATAATAACTAAGGAAATCTGAATAATATGTGGATTTAGTTAATAATATTGTATCATTGTTGGTTAATTGTGACACATGTACTCTGCTAAGGTAAGATGTTACTAATAGAGGGAACTCTGAACTAGGGTATATGGAGATTTTCCATATGGAAACTATCTCCTCAATTTCTACATACATCTAAAGCTGCTCTAAAAAATAACTATAAAACAACAAACCTCCATTGGTACAGAGGAACTCCCTCCCTTGCCCTTACCACTTCTATCCTAGTTCTCTAATTCCTTTCTTCCAGGTTTAGATTGACTAGATCAAGAAAGCCAATGGTATAAGTTCCCTGATAATAAACACATAGATGACAATAACTGTAGAAATTAATGTTATAAGTTCTGGTAAAAAACTTAACTTAGTGCCAAAAGATGTACCTTAAAAGCTACCTGCATTTATATAAGTAAACAGTGCCATTCTAGATTGTCTTAAATCCATATTTTATATCTTTGAGTCCTATATCTTTGGGTATATTTGGGTAAAAGTTAACCAACTATCCTAACATCAAAAGTAGGAATATACTGGGCCGGCCTGGTGGCGCACTGGATAGTGCGCCGCTTGGGAAGCGCGGTGGCGCTCCCGCCGAGGGTTCGGATCCCACATGCAGACCGGTTCCCGCTCACTGGCTGAGCGAGGCGCGGGAGTAACACTGAGGGTTGCTATCCCGTTGCCGGTCCCTGGTCCGGTACGGGGGCAACACTGAGGGTTGCGATCCGTTGCCGGACACGGAAAAAGACAAAAAAAAAAAAAAAAGTAGGAATATACTGAAATGATACATGCAAAACGGTGGAAGAAATAGTTGAATGCAAGTGTGATATATAATCTATATTAATACCTACCCATTAATTATTTCTTGATGTTAATTATGACATGAAACTTCCCTAAGGTAATTAACTCATGGCAAAATTAGTTTCAGCCTGAATGTGAAAGAATTACCCAGCATATAACATGAATGAGAAAAGGGTGAGTGGCCTCCAAGGTGAGAAGGAGAAATACCATCACATAATTGAACTATGAAGTGTACTCTTTCATTCTATAGTACCTTACAACATTTTTTCCCCCCAAACACTCTGATTTTTTAGTATTTGTGTGGTCATGTGATACAGGGAGCATTTTGTTTCTCTGCATCTCTTTTCAAGGGAGGTATAGATTTTCAAAACTGTCTGTGTTACCTGATCACAGAGAACAAAAATTGTTTACCAGTTACTGATTTGTCATCTGAAAACCTTGGAAAAAAAATTTCCTGTGCCCATAGCAATACTGGCTTGTAGAAAAAGAGAACAAACACAATCTTTTCCATAACTTGAACTTTTTATTAAATAACAGAACAAGCACTCTCTTCTTAATTTATTAGTTTCTCCAGTTATTTAACTGTTGAATGAATCCTCAAATCCCAGGGGAGAGTCTATGAGCTGGAGTTTATTGAAATAAATCATGAATATAAATGATAGAATTAGTTATTGAGAGTCTCAAAAATAATAGACTACTTCCTCTGCCATTCTGAGACTAGATGGAAGCTAAACATGTTCACAGCTTAACCAACTCAACAATGTGGCCCTCAGACCAATGATTTGTTTTTTTTTTTTTTTCTTTTCTTGATAACTGATGTTGGCTGAAGCTGTTAGACCAGTACTTAAATCACTGTGAGCACAGGAGCAGTCAAACAGATATCATGATAAGGAAACCTGGTGTAGAAAATGGCCAGGATACAACAAAGAAAAACCACAAATCATCGACTTATTAATAATGTCTCATTTTGCATAGTCCAGTCATTGCTGGGCAGATCATTGTCACCTGGACATGCCCACATCACCAATAAAATGTAAAATGTCACACCATGGTTAGTCTAAAAGCTCTTGCCTGTCTCCTCTTGTCTTCTACATTCCCACTTTGAGTAAATGTTTCTTTAGCCAAGACCTTCAGCACCAAGAGTCTGAATCTGTCAGATTCTTCTCAACAGTCTCCTGTATCTCAGACAGCAGCTGAGAACTTCCCTTGTTTACCAAGTGGACTTGTGAACAACATATATGAGAGATTATGACTGGATTAAGCTGAGATAGGATCTGGAGCCATGGCTAATGTCTGGAATCCTGCCGACCTAGCCAATGGTGGTGCTCCACCTCGGGCTAATGTCGGAATCCTGTCGACAGCACCAATTGTAGCACTCTTAATCCTGTTCATGACACCAACTGTCTAGCTACATGACCACGCTAGTTGTTGGGCTCTTTTACCTGCTGGTAATCCTGCCAACTGGGCTGATTGTTGCACTAGGGCTGGGTCTGGAGCTCCCAGACCCTGCAAGCCCATTCACAGACTGGGTCACAAACCCTTCATATGCCAGGCTGGATCACCAGACTCCTTCACACAGGTCCATGAGCTAGGTAATTGGCCAAAAGGTCCTTGGAGCCATAGGTTGGAAAGCATGGCTGCACCAGGCAGATGCTCGAGGCCAATGCCCACCTGCCTGCTTCACTAAAACTCCTCTCTCTCTTTCTCTCTCTGAAGAACACAAGAAGAGCAGCAACAACAAAAAAGAATGCATTGGCACACATGCACAGTAACTCCACTCACGAGCGTGCACGCGTGTGCACACACACACTCACACACACACATACACACACAATTTGCTTACAAAGGATGCTGAACCACACCCAACTGGACCCGAGGCGAGGGCCGTGACCAAACTACTCTATTTTCTCAACATAGCACAATCCACAAATATTATATTAAAACATATAAATAATACATCAGAACCATCCTAAATCAATCAAAGCATTTTTGTTAGGCCCACATAAAATATGACTATTCTACCAGTAATTTAATCAAAAGATTAGAAAATAAGCTTTAAAATAAATTTTATTTTTGCAGTACAGCTGATAAAAATAGTACACAGAAAATCTATTTTTGATAAAATCAGAGCATTTAGACTACTTGGTATAGTGTTACAGAACATGGTATAATGTTACAGAACATGATTAAACAAATTTCCTAACCTTTGAAAAGTGTGTCAAGAACACAATGGGGAAAGGATAATCTGTTCAACAAATAGTTTAACTTTTCACCACTGAAAACTGCACAATTTTAAAGAAAGAATAACAAGACAAATAAAAGGAGGGTTACAAAGTGATTATGGTTTAGACTTTTCAAAGAAACAACATTTCTACATTGTCAGCTTTCTATATGTTAATGTTTGTTATCTCTTTATCTTCTGCCCTTGTATTTATCCCTCCCTTTCCTCCACTTTATTTGAAATTGATTTGCTGTTTCTTTTCTAGAAAATTAAACTGGGAGCTGAGATCATTAATTTTTCTCTTTCTTCTGTACTTCTGATGTCAAATCCAAGAAATTATTGCCTCAATAATCTTTTCCCCTATGTTTTCTTCAAGGAGTTGTACAGTTTCAGGTTTCATTTTTAAGTCTTTAATCCATTTTGAGTTTATTTTTCTGTATGGTATATGATGGGTCCAACTTTATTCTTTTTAAACTATTTCAGACTTAACATAATAACAATTGAAATCTCATCAGGATAAAAATAGCAAGAGTTGTTTTCTAGAAAAAAAAGCTGGATGATATTAACTACCAGATATAATGATTTGTAGTTACTAAGATAGTGCAGGGTGCAAGAACAGTCAAACTGAGCAATGATCCAGAATAAAGTAGAGAAGTAGATGCACATATATGTAGTCAGCTGATTTATGACAAGATGACACTACAGTGCAGTTGAGGAAGGACTTTCAAGATACTTTACTGGCTCAATTGCATATTCATATGCAAAATATATATGTGTATATATGTTTCCTTATTTTACCACTTAAAACACACACATACACACATATTTTAGGTGAATTGTAGGTCTAAATATGAAGTAAAAGAATAAAAGAAAAACATAGAGGAATATTTTTGTGACCTTAGAGTAGACAAGGTTTCTTAAAAGAAGCCAAAAATCAAATGGTAAAGGAAGACAATGATAATTTAGACTATTTAAAACTACACTAAGATAAATAATTTCTCTCTATAATGATTAGCAGAGTGAAAGGCATCCAACAGAGTAGGAGTAGATATTTGTAATAAATTTCCCAACAAACATTTAAAGAAAGGCAATAAAAATAGGAAAAATTTGAACTGACACTCTCTGATGAGGATATGCAAATAATAAGTATATGAAAAATTACTCAAGTTAATTAAATAATTGTTAAAGAATTGCAAAACAACAATGTGATACCATTTCCTATCCACCAAAATGTTTAAAATGAAAAACACAAAAAATACCAGATTTTGTGTTTATGGAGAAACTAGAGCACTCATGCACTGCTGCTGAGGGTGTAAAGTGTTGCAAACACTTTGGGAAACTCTTTGACAGTATCTACTAAAAGTAAACATTTGCAAATCTTCTGGCCCAGCAATTCTACTTCTAGGATATACCCAACAAAATTGTGTTCACATAGTCACGTAAAGATACATGCAATGTTCTAAAAAATAGTCTACAGGAAAAGATACATATAAAGCAGCACTATTTGTAATGACTTCAGACTGGAATTACCCAAATATTCATCAACAGAAGAATAAAAGATATTGTGGTATATTCACACAAAGGAATACTATACAGTGATGAGTATAAATGATCTGCAATCACATAGAATTACGTGGATGAATCTTATGATAAAATGTTGAATGAAAAAAGCCAAACACAAAACAGTACATTATGTTTGTGACTATTTACATCAAGCAAAAAATAAAAGGCAAAAATAATTGATGAAGTTGGAAGTTAGAGTAGTGGTTACCTTTGAAGTGGTAGTGACTAGAAGGTGACAAAGGGGAAGCTTTTGCCTTCTTTTAAATTTCTAATCCTCATCCAGTTACTGGTTACACGGGTTTATTCTATTTCTGTAAATCCATAGAGCTGTACGTGAGGATATATGAAATTTTCTTTACGTACATTACACTTTTATAAATATGTATTTACACAGAAATAAAAGAAATTATAGAAATGTACAAAATTGACTAGTGTTAACGAAGATTTCTCCATTGGCTCCCATGTATTTCATGGGTGCCAGGTCTGTGGGAACCCTACCATGTGATCTCAGGTGAGAGAATGAATAGATGGGAATTGCTGAAGTCACTTCTTCATTCACAATATACTTGCAAATAAAACTTTTGTCCTGTCATTGTCTGTGGTATTAAAAAGTTCTCAAGAATTCAAATACGCTTTCTAACAAGTAGGTCACATATAAAACATTCTGCAACAAATGGCCAGAAGAGAAATATTTTACCTGTTGAGAACAGGAAGAGAAATCTTGTAAGGACTTTTGGGGTGTGCTAGTGCAGGTGAAGCCTGTAGCAGTGGTCAAAAGATGACCTGGAAAGGCCATTTTTCCTCTCTTTTAGGCAGAGCTTTTATGAAGAAAGAGGGAAAGTGAAAACTTAAGTGAACAAGCTCCTATCAAATAGATATCCAAAGGGATTGCTGCTGTGAGAACTCTGTATAATATTTTTAATAATAAACATTAGGAGAAAAAAAATAAGAAAAAAATTTTATTTTATTTTCTTGTTTATGTGTTCTCACTTATCTCCCACATTCCCATGCATTGGATATCTTAGAACTCTAAATTCACTGTGAGTAATCCAACTTCAACTTCAAAATACCAACGCAACAAACACACACTCTTCTTACTTTGTAGTCTTCATTCTCTATATGCTATTAATTTGTGTTGATACCTTTATATTATTATCCTCTAAAAATGCCTATTTTATACATCCCAAGATGAAGCATGTGCAAAGGCCAAGACTCAGGGAATTGAACAGTGAACAGATGTAAAGGAAAGAAACCAGAGAAACTGGTCAGTATGACTAACCATGGGGGTCATTTGAATAATGATACCGCAGGAAGGAAGCTTAGGTGGTATTGCATGCGTGGGCAGGCAGTTCTGGCTTTTGGATTAGGAAACAGATTGTGGGAAAGGAGGGCAATTAATTACCCATGGGTATAGGAGTTCAGAATATCGGTGTTACTCATTTTAAGTTTACATGATATACATACAACTCTCAGGGACAAAGACATCTGTCCAATAATATATCCAGCAGTTGCTCATGCAGCCAGGGAGTTCATTAGTAATGTTTTACAACTAATATATTCTGAAAAGCCAAGACCGAACTTTTGAAAAATGTTGTTGATATTTTTTAGTTCTTGATTAATATATTTGAAAAATAATGATCTCAGATTGTTGAGATCTTAGAATTCTAGTATTTTTGCATAAAATTATAATATTAATTCATCCTTCACTAAAAAACTACAAAGATAGAATTGAAATTTTACAGATATCCAATGTGTAAAACAACATAATGAACGTTTCCAACAAATCAATTTGACCGAAGAACACAATTTTTTAGTAATAGGTTTGCTTTCTGCTTCCTTTAAATGTTTGATAATTTTAGTAAAATTTTATTAAAAAATGTTTTCTCAAACCATTTTATTATGTTATTTAGTATTTATTCTCTACTATAACCCATTTGTCAGCATGTATGGGGGATATATATTATTCTTAAGACTTTATTTCATAAGAGCTGTTAATTAAATAGAGTTGTTTCAATTAAGTATTATTTTTATATGCATGCAGCAGAAAGTTCAATCAAGAACATCAAATCACTTCTGTAGCCTAAGAGCCACATACATGATTGACCAAATAATTAATATACTTAAAAAATATAGAGCAGATTATAAATTTTATATATATATGCACACATAAACATATATCATAATGTGCAATAGATGTGCATATACATGTGTATACATGTGTAAATGTGTGTGTCTCTTCTATTTCTGGCTCTTTTCCTTGCAGTTTCAAACTTCTCCTGATACTTTACTATATGTTCATGTTTGTCAAATTCTTTCTCCTTACTTACTGATTTGGATCAGAGTTCTTTTTCCTGTATTTTGGATTCTCTCAATATCTAGTTGCAAAAGTTAAAATTTTGATTTAAAGCAACAAGTTTTTACCAACAGTATTCTTGAAGAAATTTTTACTAATATGCTCTACAAAGGCCAGCTGCTTATTATCTATAAACCTTGGAACATCTGTTCTCTCTGGTTTCTTTAATTTAAGCCTTAGATCCCTAGAATTTTTCATCCTGTGGAGTTTGCACTTCTATGATCTATCTCTCTGCCCTGTGACAGTGGGAGATTTGTCAAGAAAGAGAAGCAGCACTGTGCATTCAAAAGTTATCACTTGTGGAGGGTTTTCAGTGTGCCAAGTACTGTTCTGAGTGCTTGATAAGTATTAGCTCATTTAACCCTCAGAATTCCTTTCAAAAGCTACCTCATAAAGCTGCATTGTTAAAAATGAATAATCTGAGAAATCTTATGAATATTATTGCTCACTAGCTTTTATTTTTAATTTTTATTACATGGAGTAGCATGCATTCCCAAGAAAAGATACACATAGTGCTCATGCTCCCTTTAAGTTTATTCTTCATTTGAAATACTCCAGGATAAATCCATAAAAATAAATATATTTGGCTCATGCTGTGCTATGGAGGCTATATTCAGTGTGAATTCTTAACAGAAGAAATTATTTGCTATTTTGAACATAAACAGGTTTAGATCTCAAGTGAAATAAGCCAATTTTTGTTCAATTTACTCCCACAAACTCCCTTCTTCTCTTTATAAAGCAAATATGATTGAAATTACAACAAAAGTATCTTTTAGTATGGTGCTATAAAGATTCATGAAGTAATCGACGTATTTGACTCTCAAAGATAGTGCTTCATAAGTGTCCCCCAAGAATCTAATATGTAGCCCACTTCACAAATGTTTATATTTCTTACTCTAATAATGCTATAGTACGTTTTACTTATCCATACATATATGGATGACATATATATATATGTACACACACACACACACACACAGGTATATACATATATGTATTTCCTTTCATATACTTCTAGAGCTAGATTCCTTTATCTCTTGTTCATGAGTAACAGGGCAGGAGTTGTGTGATTTATCCTGTTTTATTATTTTCATCACAATTAGTAAAAATATCACAACTAGTAATATTCCATTTCCTCATTATACAAATTATTTTCTTTTGTTTATACAAAGATTTTATTTTTTTCAATTTAATTGAAGATTTTTGTTCATGCTATGAAATTCAGATGGTAAAATAAAATCAAAACACTAACATAGCTGGGATTAGTCAGATGATTAAATCATCAGTAAAAGTTTTAAGGTATACAAGCAAAAAGATTCCAACGTATATGGGTAGAAAAACTCGAAATAAAACCTGATCAATGATCTACATGAAGTTATATAATTCCTATGCTTAGTATAAGAAAAATAACCTGATTATATATAATTAGTGTATTAAGCATTACTGGCCTATTCTTTTCCACCAAAAGAGAAGCAATAAAGATAAATAAACTTTGTTACCGCAATAGTAACGAGGTCCAAATATTAAATGATTATAGTTTCTTATCCATATTTGAGTTTGTATATGGGTGTGTGATAGTTGTGTTATCACTATATCTCAATATATTCTCACAGAAACTCTATAAGCTAGATATTATTATTCTTATTTTTACAAACAAGGAAATAGATGCTCAGTCATACTACATGATTTCTCAAAGACAGAAGCAGGAACCCACATACTTTCTTTTTTAAAAAATTAATATATTTTTATTATGAATATTAATGAGATACAAAGCAGATTGTCGCCCCTCATGCCCACGATGTGAGGGCCAGATACCCTGGCAGCATAACCGTTACCACAAATTGCATTTGTACCCCCACATAATTTCAACCATACTATGATCTTTTACTTTTACCATTTTAATTCCATTATTTTATACATTTCTTCTATAACACACACATGTTCTAAATATAGACCCACAGCATAAGACATGAGAGTCCCAGGTCATCTTAATAGAGCAATGCTAAGGGGAGGATGAGCACGTGAGTAAAACACATCCTCCTCAGAGGTCAAAGTTCCATCAACACATTTCCAACCAGAGCCTGTAAACAGAGTTTATACCACTCTCCCCCAATAAGGGGTCAAGAGTGAACACAAATGCTTGGTCTGAGACTACAATTTTCCTAGATCTTCTAAATCTATCTTTAGGAGTAAAGACTATGATTCATATTTTCCAGACCCTTCTGCCTCTCTCATCAGGCCTTAAGAGGGAATCCCACAAACTCACCACCCCATTCTGCATGATTATCTGCCTTCACACCCTTATCTTACCAAAATTCATCAAAAATATTCTCATCATGTCCTTGGCTGGTGTTACTAACAATTGTAACCTCTTCATCACCCCAGTTTTACACATTTGACTCTCCCAAGCAACATCTTCCCTTCTGATTCCTTCACAATTACCTCTTCTCCAACAATCATTCAACCCAATGGTACCAACAACTCATAGAGATCATCAGCTTTATATTGTCTCTTTCCCTTTTGATGTTTTTTCTCCACTCATTCCTAAGCTATAATTTCATAGCCAGTTCGGATCACTTACCTAAACACAACTTTAACTCACCTGCCCCTTTTAAAGTCTTAAGTCTCATGTGATCAAATCACAGCCATGGTTAAAACCAAGCAAACAAACAAACAAAAATAAAACTTATTTTTTCCTCCTAGCTCAGCACAACAAAATATGTCTGGAGAAAAAAAAAATAGCACCCTCTTGAGTGGATATAGTTTACATAAATAAACATGAAACTCAAGAGAAACTGAAATGTCACTAAGCAACTATAGAATACTTTTCTACATCCTTAACTATTCTAGTCTTCTAGAAAAAAAAATATTAAATATCTACTCCCTAAGCATTTCACCTGCCACCTTAACAGTCAACAACACTCAGATCCAACTTCATCAAGAGCTAAGCAAAAGTGATTTTCTTAAATGTCCACCTCATATCTACCCACCTACCCATCTACCCCTCACGTACTACGTTCAACTCCATTTCCATAAATAAAGTATTCATGATCTTTTCCTTGTTCCCAACCCTGTTTCCTTACTCAAGGGAATCCTTCCAGAAACTATTTCCTTTCTTCTATATCAGGGCTTTTACTCTCTGTTACCCCATGCCCATCAAAATACGTTATTATTTTTCACATATTAAATTAAAAAGAGCAACAATTATTAATGGCACTTCTGCCAATCAGTGCTCCTTTTTTTTTTGCCCATCCTTTTCAGCAAAATTCCTCAAAGGTGTTTTCTGTATCAAACAGCTAAGATTCTTCTCTCTTTCTCCTTTAATCTGCTCTCAAACCAGGCAATTTTCTTCATCAGTCCTTATCCTAGTTTTTCACTAGATCACCAATAATCTCCACCTATGATAGACTGAATAATGGTACCCAAAAGATATTTATTCTCTAATCCCTTGAACCTGTGAATATTTTACCTTACATGTTTGAAAGGATTTTGCAGATGTGATTATATTAAGGGTCTGGAAACAGGGAAATTATCCTGGGTTATACTTTTGGGTTCAATGTAATTAAGACGGTCCTTATGAAAGAAAGGCAGGGATGTTAGAGTCAGTGAGAGAGAATTTAAGGGTGGAAGCAGAGGGCAGAGAGAAGATGCTACACTGCTCATTTTGAAGATGGAGAAAGGGGCCATGAGCCAAGGAAAGCAAGTGGCCACTAGAGGTTGGAAAATGCAAAGAAATGGATTCCTTGCTTAAATTGCCAGGAGCATAGGCCTGTGCACAACTTGATTTTAGTCCACCAAATCTGATTTCATACTTCTGACCTTCAAAACTGTAAGAGAATAAATTCATGTTGTTTTATGCCAGTAAGTTTATGGTAATTTGTAATAGTAGCAATACAAAACTAATATATAATTCAATAATTAGTCCTCACCTAGAATAACATTTTAACTGAGATGCTTTTGCAAAATTCATTTTTATAGGAGAAAATACTAAATTCAAAGGGTGAGGGTTTTTTAAATTTCCTGAAATATTAATGAGACTAATAAAATGTAAAACATACTATATGATTTTATTAAAAAACACTGTTAAAGAAACAATGGAGGTAACAGTAAGCAAAATCAATTTTAAAATACTAGATTATCGTTTCATAAAACCAAAGTAATAAGGGTGTAGTATTGGTAGAAGTCAGAAAAGTTGACAAAAATACAGAGCACAGGGCTATTCCTGTGTATTAAGACCCGTATATAAAGAGTAAAACTATAAAATTAATGGAAAAAAATGTTAAGGGAATGTCTTCATAATATAAAGTCAACAAGAGACCTCATAACAAAACTTTAAAACCATAAATCACAAGGTAAGCAAAATAATGAATTTGTTAATTCAATAAAGGAAACAAAAATAGCAGAAAGATGAAAAATGATAGAAGATATTTGTAATATCTAAATCAATTGTAAAACATATTAGGATCTCCCACAAAATTTATTTAAGACAGCCACAGCTACTACAGATGAGCACAGGACATAGAGAGGAAACAAAGAAGTGGAAACTCAAAAGGCTGACAGTTATAGGGTGAAAACTTAAGACTCACTAGCAGTCACAGAAATTTAAATCCAAACAACAAAATTAATTTATTTACATATATAAGACTAAGAATTATTAGGCAGCTGTATACTATCAAGTGTTGTCAAGGTCATGAGAATATGGGAATCCTTGTGCACTGCTGATGGAAGTTTCTATTTGTGTAACCTTCCTGGAGAGCAACTTGGCCTTACAGAAACAGAATTGATAATCTTAGTCCTTAGGGATCAGAAATTCTACTGGTTGGTATATTGCAAAGAAGTCAAACAAATTATTGGGAAGGAGAGGTTTGGAGACAAGCTGGGTTTTTAGGTTTCACTGAGTAGTTAGATGTCATTGATGCCAACTACCACTGAGTACCATACACAAGTTGAAAGGAAAAGATAAGCAATAGCTATGGAAACATGGACATCACTTGAAAACAGTGCCAAGCACAAAAAGAACAAAAGAATAAGAAAGATAGTGGGAGTTACAGAACAATGTCATTTATGAAAATTAAAACTTGTATACACAAAGTAAGAGAACACACATTTCAAGAACATATATAAGCAAAAGTAAACAGAAAATGCATTAAAATGGTTGCCTGTGGAGTGGATATGGATTGAGAAATGAAAGAAAATAAATGACAATGAATCAATCAATTTAAAATGTTCGTTGTGAAATTATTGATGTATTTCACACACGTACACACACATGCATGCACACACATAATACTACATGTATGCTTTTATATATGTGTGTATGTATGTATGATCAAATCTCTACAACTTATGACAAAAAGGACCCAAATTATGTTTGGGTGTTGGAAGATTTAAAAATTATGTTTATATTTATGAAATATTGTTTCTCAATTCCATTTTTACTTCTGTATTCTATAGAGTTTTGAACTCCATGATTTATAAGGGAGAATTTCGATATTTATCTTAACAAATGATGATTGGACAGTAGGGGTGAAATGGGCTTCCACTGTTTATTTTTTTTTTTTTTTTTTTTTTTTTTTTTTTTTATGTTTTC
>NW_007726305.1:294999-302633 GCF_000696425.1 Galeopterus variegatus | reverse complement strand
TTCCAGATTTTTGTTTATTATTGATTTCTAGTTTTAATCCATTGTGGTCTGAGAAAATACATGGGATAATTCCAATTTTTTTTTTTGAATTTGTTGAGACTTGATTTGTGTCCTACTATGTGATCTATCCTGGAGAATGATCCATGTGCTGATGAGAAGAATGAATATTCTGAGGTTGTTGGATGGAATGTTCTGTAGATATCTGCCAAGTCCAATTGGTCTAGAGTATTGTTAAGATTTTTTGTTTCTCTGCTGATTCTTTGCCTAGTTGATCTGTCCAATATTGACAGTGGGGTATTCAGATACCCTGCTATTATGGTATTAGTGTCTATTTCCTGCTTTAGGTCTAATAGAGTTTGTTTTATAAATCTGGGTGCTCCAACATTGGGTGCATACATATTTATGATTGTTATGTCTTCTTGATGCATCAGTCCTTTTATCATTATGTAGTGACCCTCATTGTCTCTTTTTATGGTTTTTAGTTTAAAGTCTATTTTGTCTGATATGAGAATAGCTACTCCAGATCGTTTTTCTTTTCTGTTTGCATGGAAGATCTTTTTCCAACCTTTCACTCTTAGTCTATGTGAGTCTTTATGGATGAGGTGAGTCTCTTGTAGGCAGCATATAGTTGGGTCGATCTTTCTTATCCAGTCAGCCAATCTGCGTCTTTTGATTGGTGAATTTAAACCCTTGACATTAAGGGTTATTATTGAGAGGTGTTGCTTTATTCCCAGCATTTAACTATTTTTTTGATTTTCTTGAGTGATATTTGTTCCTTGCTTTCTGTTTTGCTGTTTATTTTCTGTGTTTGTTGGTTCCTGAGGTTGCCTCTAGTGATTATGATCATTTGTGTTCTTTTCATGGTAGTCATTTTTATTCTAATGGTGGAGTTTTATTTTACTTGGATTGTTATGGCAGTGGTAATTATCTTCCAGGAACCAATCCCAGTACTCCCTTGAGAATTACTTGTAAGGGTGGTCGTGTGGTGATGAACTCCCACAGTTTTTGTTTGTCTGAGAAATATACTATTTGCCCTTCATTTCGGAAGGACAGCCTTGCAGGGTAGAGTATTCTTGGCTGGCAATCTTTGTCTTTTAGTATTTTGAATATATCATCCCATTCCCTTCTAGCCTTTAGGGTTTGTGCTGAGAAGTCTGACGTTAACCTGATTGGAGCCCCCTTATAGGTGATTTGACACTTCTCTCTTGCAGCTTTCAAGAGTCTCTCTTTGTCCTTGAGTTTGGTCATTTTGACTATAATATGCCTTGGTGAAGCCCTTTTTGGGTTGAATACGTTTGGAGATCGTTGAGCTTCTTGGATCTGTAGATCTGTGATTTTTCTTATGTCTGGGAAGTTTTCTGCCACTATTTTGCTGAATATGTTTTCAATACAATCACTTTTTTCCTCCCCTTCTGAAATACCCATGATTCGGATATTTGAGCGCTTAAGGTTGTCTAATATCTCTCTCTGATTTTCTTCGATAACTTTGATACTTTTTTCTTTTTTCTTGTCTGCTTGTATTATTCCAAAGAGCCCATCTTCAAGAACCGAGGTTCTCTCTTCAACTTCCGTTATCCTGCTAGTTAAACTCTCCAATGTGTTTTATATTTCACTGAATAACTTCTTCAGTTCGGCAAGTTCTGCTACATTTTTTTTTATGACAATGATTTCCTTGTACATTTCCTCTTTCAGCTCCTGTATGTTTTTCCTGGTTTCATCATGCTGTCTAGCTGTGTTTTCTTGTATCTCGTTCAGTCTCTTCAGGATTAACACTCGAAATTCCCTGTCATTCATTTCAAGGGCTTCTTGTTCTATAGGATCTAGAATTTGAGAATTATTGACTTTTGGTGGTGTATGTTCTTGGTTTTTTGCATTTCTTTTTGGATGTTTATTCATTTTGGCAGGGATTTTCTCTCGAATCTTGGACTTCCGACAGTAGATGGCGCTATCGAGCCTTGGAAAATTTGATGTTTATTCATTTTGTCAGAGGATTTCACAGTGCACCGGTTTGACCCTCTTGGCTAACTAAGGTGTGGCTGTGTTTGTCAATTTGGTATGGCTACCTCTGTGACTGCTCAGTTGGCGTCTAGTGTCTTGTGTGTGTTTTTGCCTCTGGTCTTGGGCCTCTCCGGGGAGCCTCCTTTCTGGTCCGCTTGGACTCTACTGGGCTGCTGGATCTCGGGATGGTACCACAGGGTGTGTGATCTCTTTTGAGATTCCACTTCCCGTGTAGAACTTCTCTCTGTTCCGTGCACTCTGGCCCTGTGTGCTGGATTACGCAGTGGCGGCCCCACAGGGTATGTGTTTTCTGCTGAGTCTCCGCCTCCCTATCCGGACGTTTCCCCACTCTGTGCGCACTAAGTGGGACTGTTGGACCTTGCAGAGGCGGCCCGGCCCATAGGCTGTGTGTTTTCTGCCGAGTCTCCGCCTCCTTAGGGGGACTTCTCCCCACTCTCTGCGCTCAGTACTGGGCTGGGGCGTGTCTTCCGCAAGCCTCGTCTATCAGCCAGGACTTCAAGCCCCTGGTTGGCACCGCCCCGCCCAGGAAGACTTTCAGGTTTCTACTAGGCGCAGACTGCCAGTTGCTCTGGGTGCCTTTGTAGCACTGAATAGGGCTTTCTCTGGACTTCTCACCTTCCTCCTGGTATTGCGGTTTTTTGTGTAGTTGCCTTGTCTCCCACACCAGGGCGTGAGCTCCTCGGGGGAAGAGCCCATAGCACACAGTTCCTCTTTGAATCCCCCCTGGCATGGACTGACTCCGGCGCCCACTCGCAGTGAGCTCTCCGGCAGGTTCAAGCAAGCTCGGGCCACACCTCTCCCAACCAGAAATCGGTTAGGGATTCTTCCGAATTTATGGTCACAGAGATGGTATCTGCCTCCCGGAAACAGGAAGTTTGCCTGAGGCCGGAGCCCAGGGTGCAGTGGAATGACAATTGGGCCGGCCTCCTCTTCCCTGCCCTCCCGACACTGGCTGGGGGCTCCCCACACCACCAGCCCCGCCAGAGATCCATGGGGGGAGTGGGATGGGAGGCCGGTTCGCAGGCCCCGGAAGGCCCCACACCGGGGCAAGCAAGTGGCAAGGCTCAGTGAGGAGCCATGCCGAGTGAGGAGGACAGGCCTGGCCGAGCCGGCCGGCTCCGCCCCCACCCTAGAAAATGGAGGCAGCCCTGGTGCCGGTGACTGGCCTGGTGTGGCCGGCGGATGCCGGGTGGGCGTCTGCCCCGCAAGTAGGGCTGAGCTGGGGGTCACTCACAGAGCTGGGCCCGCCGGGCGGCTTCCTCTCCATTTCCACGTCGTCGCCGTCACCTCGGAGTGCTCACTCGGTCCCGCGGCGTGGCTCGGGCGCTCTCAGGAATCTTCTTTTGTGTCGGTTCTAAACCTTGAATCTGGGGCCGGCCCGGTGGCGCACTGCTACAGTGCGCCACTTGGGAGTGCGGCAGCACTCCCACCGAGGGTTCGGATCCCACATACAGACCTGTTCCCACTCACTGGCTGAGCGAGGTGCGGATGCAGCACTGAGGGTTGCGATCCTGTTGCCGTTCCTGGTCCGGTACGGGCGCGACACTGAGGGTTGCGATCCGTTGCCAGACACGAAAAAAGACAAAAAGGAAAAAAAATTTTAAAAAAAATTAAAAAATAAACCTTGAATCTGTAGTTGCTTTTTTATCGTTGTAGATTAGTTGATCAACGACTTATTCATTTTTTGTCGCTGTTGGAAATGTAAATAGCACTCTAGCAGCACAGCGTACACTTCTCAGGCTCGCGCTGTCTTCTGGCACCCCTGCTCCAGACCCGTCGCCATCTTGGTCCTATCCCCAATCCAAAATGGACACTTTGATTTCTCATTTTTTTTAACCAACAGTTTCATCATAATTGACAACTCCATTTGTATTAAAACATGCTCTTCTCTAGTCATCCATGACTCAACACTGTCTTGACCTTTTTTCTGCCTCTTTGACCATTCCTAGGTTCTTTTATATGTTCCTCTTTCTCCATCTCACAATTAAATATTTAGATTTCCTAGATTTCTGTACTAGCCTATCTTTTTTTCTTATTCTTTAGTCTCACTATAGGCAGTGTCAACCACTTCCATGGTTTCACATACCACAAATCATAAATTAATATCTCCAACATTAGGCCTTGCTGTTGTGTATCCATATATACTCTTGCCATCTTTAACATCTTCTTTTCACTGTCTCACAGACATCTCAATTCAATGTCCCATCTATTTAATGGTTCATAACAAACCACCTCAAACTTGATGCCATAAAACAAGAGCTTTTTTTAATGTTATCTCTCACAATTCTGGGTATTGGGTGGTCTCAGCTTAGCAGTTCTCACTTGGGGTTTCTCACATGGTTGCAATCAGATGGTGGCTGGTACTTGCAGGCCTCCCTACTAAAATATCTGGAGCTTGGGCTGGGAAAATTTGAACAGCTGGGAACTAGAACAGCTGGGGTTCTCATACACCTCCATAACCCTACGGTCTTTCCACATGATCTCTCTAACATGGTAGCTTCAAGTTAGCTATACTTCTTACCCCAAAGGTAAGAAGGTGTGAGTCCCAAGAGTGAGGCAAATAGAAGCTGTATCATCTTTCTGGAACCTAGCCTTGGAAATAACATGGTGTTACTTGCGATATATTTTTATTAATTGAGGCAGTCACAAAGGCCTGTCCAAGGTTCTAGGAGAGAGGACAATATACACTCCACTTCTTGGATGGGAAATAGCAAGTTTCTGGAAGAACATGTGGATTGGGAAGTATTATAGTAGCTACTTTTTAAAAACCACAATCTCCCACAGTCCACCTTTTGGCCGTAATTGTTTGCGTCCCTCTCATATTCAAAACATGCTCACATATTTCACCAAAAATATCCCAAACCCTGGTGTCAGATTCCAATTTACATCCAGGATCTCATTATCTAAATCAGACTTAAATACAAATAAGGCTTCTTGGATATAGTGCCTCAAATGCATTTATCTATATCAAAGAATTTGTGAACAAGTTATCACTATTTATTGAATGTGTGGGTTTCAATAAATAGTGGTAAAATTAATTATTGCAGCTTTATACCTCAAAATATAATACACCTAAAAAGATTTTTTCCCACTAAGATGTTTGACTAGAACACTAGGAAGTAAACATTCAGACTAAATATAAATCTGATTCTAGGGGCTGACTGGTTAGGTCAGTTAGGAGACTGTGTTACTGGTAACCCCAAGGTAAAAGGTTAGGATCCCCTTAGCAGTCAGCCACCAGAAAGATAAAATAAAACAAAAAATAAATCTGCTTCCTCACTGTGTTGTCAAGGCATGTTGTGTCTTTTTTTCTTTTTTTTCCTTTTTGTCTTTTTTCGTGACCGGTAATGGGATCGCAACCCTCCATGTCGCGCCCGTACCACAACCGGCAATGGGATCGCAACCCTCGGTGTCACGCCCGCACCGCGCTCAACCAGTGAGCGGACCGGTCTTTATATGGGATCCGAACCCTTGGTGGGAGTGCCGCCGCCCTCTACCGAGTGCGCCACCGGGCCAGCCCATGTTGTGTCTTTTGTTCTTTTTTTTCCTTTTTGTCTTTTTTCGTGACCGGCAAAGGGATCGCAACCCTCGGTGTCACGCCCGCACCGCGCTCAACCAGTGAGCGGACCGGTCTTTATATGGGATCCGAACCCTTGGTGGGAGTGCCGCCGCACTCTACCGAGTGCGCCACCGGGCCAGCCCATGTTGTGTCTTTTTGCTGGGAGGTAGAGACAGACAGATTTCAACAGCTTTTCCAGTTCTTTATGTCATGACCTATGATAGGCTTTAATCTAGTAAGGTGTATTTTAAACAATAAAATGAAGGAATTTTTTTTTTAACACTAAAATTAATTGGTGCTTCTGGCCATAATAAGGTAAATAGTCACACTTGCCCTCCTATATACATAACTATAAAAATGGTCTAAATATATGTAACAAATATTTTCAGACATTGGAGATCAGGCAATAACAGGGTGTGAAGCCTGAGTGAAAGAAAACAAATGAAGTTAGCCCTAGACCTCGCAGGCTTTCTTCCTGGAGGCACTTTCCACAGTGCAGTACAGATAGGGAGAACCCAAGCAGAACACTACAGACTCACTTGAGTTGAGATAATAGAGTTCAGAGAAGCTGAAGGGGCATAAATTTGAAGGACAAAGTACCAGACAGCAAGGAAATGCATAGAAAGAGTTGCAGAAACCTACGTGAGTCCCCCCTTCAGTCTGTTGCTGAATATTAAACCATTCATGCATAGGGTGAAACTCCACAAGACTGGGCAAAGAATGACAATAGAGATAAAAGCTGAATGATTCCCAGAATTTACACATAGAAGTTCTGACCAGCCAAAGTTGAGAATACTTGTGGAACAGTGGGGCATTCAGAAAACTACAGAAGGGTCATACATTAGTAGTGGGGCTAAATTAGCCCTAGAATAAGTCTATTTTTGAACTAACCTAATAGAGCTTTAAAGCAAGCTTCAGAAAGATTAAGTTAATCCACAAGTAATTTATTTGCCTGCCAGAAAAAAATATACTACTCTTCAGTGGAAGAAAACAAAATCCAGCATTCGGCAACATAGTATTCATAATGTCAGGAATTAATACTGGCCAGCCACCAGAAAAAAAAACAAAAAAAGAGAATCAAATTAAAATTGTTAAATATTAAGCATGACAAAAAGAAAAATCAATTAAAGTAGACTCATAAGTGCCAGCAATGATGGAATTAGCAGATAAGGATTTAAAAACAGTAAGTAAGCTCAAGGATTTTTTTTTAAAAAAAAAACACCCATGAACATATTGAGGAAAGAAAAAAATACAAAAGAACTAAATGGAACTTCTAGAGCTGAAAATACAATATTTGAAGTGAAAATTTTAATAGACTCTACACTGCAAAAGAAAGATTAGTGTGCATGAAAGCTTAGTGATAGAAACTATTCAAACTGAAAAACAGAGCAAATTAAAGACTTTTTAAAAATGAATAGAGCATCAGTGACCTGTGTGGGACAATATCTAGCATACTTGTATGGGGAGATTGAGAAAGAGAGAAGAGGCAGAAAAAAGTATGCAGAAAAAAAGTATAGCTGAAAACTGTCCAAATTTAATAGAAACTGTAAACTAAAATCCAAGGACCTCAACAAAACCCAGGCAGGTAAAACACAAAGAAAATCACACTAAAGCACATATAATCAATTATTTAAAAACATTGGTACTCAATGGTGAAAGACTGAAAACATTTCCTTTAAGATCAAGAACAAGACAAGAATGCCTGCTTTCATCACTTCTATTTAACGTATTTCTGAAAGTTCTAGCCAGAGCAGTTAGGCAAGAAAAAGATATAAAAGGTGTTGGGCCGGCCCGGTGGCGCACTGGATAAGTGCGCTGCTTGGGAAGCGCGGAGGCGCTCCCGCCTGAGGGTTCGGATCCCACATACAGACCGGTTCCCGCTCACTGGCTGAGCGAGGCACGGGAGCAGCACCGAGGGTTGCAATCCCGTTGCCGGTCCCTGGTCCGGTACGGGGGCAACACTGAGGGTTGCGATCCGTTGCCGGACACGGAAAAAGATAAAAAAGACAAAAAAAAAAAAAAAAAAAAAAGGGGTCTAAATTGTAAAGGAAGAAGA
>NW_007726305.1:292596-294979 GCF_000696425.1 Galeopterus variegatus | reverse complement strand
GTCGGGGGCGGGGGGAACCCTGGGGGTTGGGATCCGTTGCCGGACACGGAAAAAAAAAAAAAAAAAAAAAAAAAAAAAAAAAAAAAAGTGTCTAAATTGTAAAGGAAGAAGTAAAATTATCCATGTTCACAGATGACATGATCTTATATATAGAAAACCCTAAAGATTCTACCAAAAAGCAAACAAAGCAAAATGTTAAAATAATAAACAAATTCAGCAAAGTTGCAAATCAATACACAAAATCAATATACAAACACAAGTTGCATTTCTACACACTAACAATCTAACAATGAACAATCCAAAAAGATAATTAAGAAAACAATTCCATTTACAGTAGCACCAAAAGGAATATACTTCAAAATAAACTTAACCAAGGAAGCAAAAGACTATACACTGAAAACTATAAAACATTGATGAAAGAAATTAAAAAGACAAGTAAATGAAAAGACATCCCATGTTCATGGAATGGAAGCTATTGTTAAGATGACAGTAACACCCAAAATGATCTGCAGATTCAATGTAATCCCCATCAAAATCTCAAGAATGTTTTTTGCAGAAATAGAAAAATACATCCTAAAACTCATATGGAATCTCAAGGGACCCCAAGTAGCCAAAACAGTCTTGAAAAAGAAGAACAAGTTTGAAGGACTCATACTTTCTGATTTCAAAACTTAATTTAAAACTACAGTGCTCAGGACAGTGTAGTATTGGCATAAGGACACACATATACACCAACGGAATAGAAGTCTCAATACTTTTAAAATACCAGTTATCTCCAAGTTGATCCATATATTCAATGTAATCGAGGTCAAACACTCAGCAGGGTTTTCGTAGAAATTGACAAGTTGATTCTCAAGGATATACGGAAATGCAGATAATCTGGAATAGCCAAAATAATTTTGAAAAAGAAGGGTGTAGAGGGCTTACTCTACTGGTTTCAAGACATAAAACTACAGTAATCAAGAAGTTGTGATATTGGTGTAAGGACAGACTTACAGATGAATGGAACAAAATAAAGAGTCTACAAGGAGGCCCACACATAATGTGGTCAATTAATTTTTGATAAAGGCGTAACAAACTTGTAAAAATGCTAAATACATTTTAATAAAAATGAATCCAGCTGTATTTTAAATTCATGACTAATTAGGGTACAAGAATGATTCAACATTTGAAAATTTATCAATGTGTAATAAACTGCATTTACAGAGTAAAGATGAAAAATTATATGAATATTTTCACAGATGCCAAAAAGGTGTTTGATAAAATTCCATATCCCTTAGTGATTAAAAATGAAATAAAATATCCAGCCAGCTAGATACTTTTTTACCCTCAGGTATCTTCCTTAAACTTATGACAAACATTATACCTGATGCTTCTGTTAGTTTTCTATTGCTGCCATAACAAATTATCACCAACTTTAGTAGCTTAAAACAACATAAATCTATTATCTCACAGTTCTTAGGTCAGAAGTATGGATGGGCTTGGCTGCCTCATCTGCTCCAGTTCTAACACAGCCAAAATCAAGGTGTCAGCCATCCTGGCCTCTGCAGGAGAATCTGCTTCCAAGGTTGTTGTCAGAATCCAGCTCCTTGTATCTGTAGGACTGAACTCCCTGTTTGCTTCCTGGCTGTTAGCTGGGGGCTACCTTCAGCTCCTAGAAGCTACTTTTCCTGCTTCTTGCACATGGGCTCCTATATCTCAGAGCCAGCAATGGTGCATTGAACCCTTCTCATGCTTAGAATCTCTGACTTCCCTTCAGAGAAAATTCTTTGCTTGTAAGGCATCATGTGATTAGATTGGACTCACCCAGATAATTAAGGATGACCTCAGTATCTTAAAGTCCATAACTCTAATGTATCTGCAATTTCATATCTACAGTTCCAGGGATTAGGGTGTGGACATCTTCAGGTCCATTCTACCTACTGCAATGATAAAACAAGAAAATAGTAGGCACATTGCCACTACTTTTTCAGTGTCATAAGAGAATTAATCAATGCATTAATGAAAGAAAAATAATGGGTTTAAATATTAGGAAAAGGTACATTTATCATTATGTATTGATGATATGATACTGTAACCCCAAGAATGTAAGAGACCCAACTGTCAATAAGAGTTCAGTAAGGTGAATAGATAGAAGACTGTGTTTTTAAAAATCTTTAGTTCTTATATTAATTAGCAATAATACATTGCAGTGCAGTTGGAAAAAAATATTCACCACAGCAATAAAATACTGATGAGTACTAGTGAAATCTCATGACCTGTAAGAAGACTTTTTTTTTAACCAAAGAATATAAAAGAGGGCTGGCCCGGTGGCGCACTGGATAGTGCGCTGCTTGGGAAGCGCGGCGGCGCTCCCTCCCGAGGGTTCGGATCCCACATACAG
>NW_007726305.1:269751-292311 GCF_000696425.1 Galeopterus variegatus | reverse complement strand
GGGGCAACACTGGGGGTTGGGATCCGTTGCCAAACACGGAAAAAAAAAAAAAAAAAAAAAAAAAAAAAAAAAAAAAAGAATATAAAAGAGACATGAGTAATTGGAGAGATGCAAAAAATGTGTATTTTTAGTAAATATGTGTGTAATTTCAATGCAGTCTCAATGAAATTTACAAGATATTTTTAAGGGAACTTGACAGTCTTCTAAAATGTATCTGGAATTTTTTTTATAATGCACAAGAATATCCAAGAACAGCAATAATGAGACTTATGTGCCTTACCACATACTGAAATATACAGTAGTGACCATAGTGATTAAAACTGTGGTTTGATACAAGAGTTAACAAATATATCAGAGCAAATGATCTCTGTGTGTATGGAAATTTAGTTTAAAGACCTTAGTTAGGTACTAATTCAAACCAATCAGCCATGAAATGCCATTTTTGAGGCAGGCAGGAAAATTTAATGATGAACACCATATTAGAAGCTACCAAGATATTGTTTTTAGGTCTGATAATGATGTTGTGGTTGTATAAAATTTTTTTTTACATGTTTAGAAACTTTTACTAAAACATAAGAGTGAAATGACATATCTGAAATTTGCTTTAAAATGTTTCAAAAAAGGATAGGTAAAGCAAATGTGAAAAAATCTTGACATGTTTTGAATCTCATTGATAAATATATGGGAGTTCATTGTACTAGTATGTTAACTTTTAAGTATATTTGAAATTTTTCTTAATAAAAACTTGTTAATGGCATTTCAAATCTTTGGGGAAAGGAACAAGTAAATGGTGTAAAAGCAGTTGTCTGTGTATTTAGAAAAAATTAAAAGTTAGATTTCTCCCTTCCATTATATACAAAGTAAATTTCAGAAGAATTAAAGAGCTAAGTGCTAAACACAAGGTTATTAAAAACTGGAAAATTAAAGAATATTTTTGGTATGTTACAAATACCTATTTTTGAGCAAGGCACAAAACCCAACAGCAATAAAGGAAAATGACTGATAAATGTTACCACATAAAAACTAAAAATATCTATAAGACAAAAGAATGTAAAAAAGAGAATGGGAATAGCATGGGAGGAAATACTTGTAACATAAATAACAAAAGAAGGACTAATATCTAGAAAGAAATATATTTAAATAATAATAATAAGACAAAAAAGTAGAAAAATAGATAAGAGGATATGAACTGCCCATTCAGAGAAGTAGAAATACAGATAGCTAGCAACATATGAAATGATGCTTCTATTAATCAGAGTCACAAAAATAAAATGAGATCATTTTTTTTCAATATCATAAAATACTATATTGGCATAATTTTAAAGATTGGCAATATGCAGTGTTGGTAGATATAGGGAAACATGCCCTCACACACTATTAGTAGAAAAGTGGGTACAGCCTTTTGGGGACAAGTTGGCAATGTCTATTGAAATCAAAATGTATAATTTCCACTTCTATGTCTTTATCTTAAATAAATATTCCCATGTGTGTACAAAGAGTCATTGACTAAGTTGTTTGTACAATACTATTCATAATGTTGAAAGGTTGGAAAATTCAAATAGCAATAGAGTAAAAGTAAATAAAATATGGTATAAACTATTGAATCTACAGATTAATTAAAAAGAATGAGGTCAGCCTATTCATACAAACATGAAAAGGTTTATTAGACACATTGAGGGAGTGATATATCTCATTTCGTTATTTTTTAAACTTTCAGTTTGTGTAACTATGTATGGAAATGCTAGAAATGGTTTGGAAAAATACACATAAATTGATTCTATGATAGTTATCTTGGGGTGGAGAGCACATGGTAGGTAGATTCTGCAAGTATAATGGAGACTTTTATTTTGTATTAGTCATTTTGCAACAATACCCTATATTCATGTAATTTTTGAAAATTAAAGGTATGCATATCACAACTTCTGCAATCCAAATAAGGTCTGTATATTATGCCAATGTCAATTTCTTGGTTTTTATACTCTACTACAGTTATATAAATTGTTACCATTGGGGGAAACTGTATGAAGAGACTTTGTACTAGTTTTACAACTTGCTATGAGTCTATAATTATTTCAAAAATTTGTAAATTAATTAAATAAATGAATAGTAAAAGTTTTAAAAAGTAATCATGGCTACTAGACACTGAAGGCTTTCAAATTATCTAAATACTCTAGTTAAGGAAAGAAGATGAAAAGAAAAAACAGTAATCATTGTTTTCCTGTTTTCTACAATAGGTTCTAAATGATCTGGAATGTCATGGAGCTGCTGTATCAGAACAAAGCCGAGCAGAGCTAGAACAGAAAATAGATGAAGCTAGAGAAAATATTCGCAAAGCAGAGGTAAGGTGGCAGCTAATTGTGGCATTTTCTCCAGCTCCAGTGACAATGTCACTGCTGTGATATGCACCCTTAAAACTGAGTTTCTACACACATTAAGTTGAAGATAATTCACCATATTCATCTGTGTCCTCAATGTTATTTATTGAATACCTATTTGCAGAAGGTAGTACATATAAATAAAAAGACACTGAACCTGCTGTGAAGAGTTTACAATCATGAAACATTACAATCATGAATCATTACAATCATGAAACATTCTTCAATTACATGAAGAATTAAGTCACAATTAGGATACTAATTTTAAAGTTTTCACAAAGTACATAATATATCTGTCAAATTAATGGTAGGGAAATTTATATTTATTAATTCAGAACCTAGAAAATCTCCCTCACATGGAAGATTCCCTGGATCCCAGGGGCATGAGCTGGGCTTCAATAAGGAAGATTTGGTTAAGCAGAGAGGGCAAGAAAATGAGGGTTGTATGAAAGCTGTGAAACTCTCTCTCCCCCACACACACAAAAATGTACATTTAGTGTACAATGTCAAATTAGCCTCATTTACTGGAGGCTAATACTCCCTGCCCTAGATGGGGAGAGGTTGAGGTAAGAAGCAAGAAAGTATGGCAAAGGAAGAACACATAAGGTCTGTTTGGCAGTGGGATATGATTAGAGTGGTTTTTTGTAAGGAAATGTGGTAGAAGGTAAATAAACTCATTGTGGTTAGGGCCAGTTCATGGAGGGCCTAAGTATACGTGTATATTTATCTACTCAGCTGCAACATGGTAAAGGGATAAGGAGATGGATATTTTTTTAAAAAAAGAGGCTGTTCAGCACTCAAGAGATTATGTGCTTGTTAGGAAGACCAAATGCCAAAATTAATTAAACTGTAAAGCATAAATGCCAAGGAGTGGTCCATACAAGTATACTTATGGAACTCAGAGGATACAGATCACTGTGGGAGGGGTTGTCAGGGCAGGAAACACAGAAGAGGTAGGATTTAAGATGGGTACTGGCAGATGAGTAATATTTGATTACTCAGAGAAAAGGGGATAACACAGATTTATGCCATGTAACCTCAAGAGGCAGAATTTGAATCAAAAGATGAGGTAGGAAGAAAGCAGGTTTGAGTTTGGTATTAGGAAATATTTTCTAACAGGTCTTCCCAACAACAGAATAAGCACTGCTGGAATGTAATGCAGCACTGTAAGTATGTGAGAAGATTCTGGGCAAGTGTCTGTCAGGGACTCTATACAAGGAATTCTTGCACTGGTTGATGGTTAATCTAAACTAGCAATTTTCAATAACTCCTTCAGGATTCTACATGTTTTGAGGAAGTGCTTCTGTGGTTGTAGGATCAGGTGAGAGGGAGTATAGGCAAGCATGGGGAATGTGCACATGTTTTTGGCACAGCCCCATGGAAGTGATCTGAACCACAACAGGCTTGCCATCTGCCTGATCTAGGGAAACCCCAGTAATCCCACCTCTGCTTTGTTCCTGGCACAGTCTGATTCGTAGCCTCTGTAGTAAAAAGGCAGTATGTGCAATGAATAGCCATTTTGCTCTCTAAATTTAGTGTCATGGCTAAATCACTACCCTAGGGCTCTGGCCCAAGTACTGTTGGCAGGCCTTTGCCTAGTTTGAGAAACACTGGCTTATGGGAGAACAGTTTTTCCTCTTGTTTCTTTCTCCACACTGTGGATGAAGCCAGTTTCAGAGACTTGGTGGAACAAGGGTAATTATTTTGAGATAAGTTTCAGAAGTTTTCTGAATAATGTTTTTTCTTGTATTTTCCACTTCCAGATTCTATCCATTGTGTCACCATCTGGTATCCTAACTCCACCAAACCCCCAATCCCCAGTAGTAGCAGTAGTAGGTATCAGTCACACAGTCTTCATTTAAGCAGAATGACCTATTATTTCCATGAATGTGCTAAACTTTGCTGTGTTTGTTAGTTTAAAACTAAAAATGTGAAGTGAGATCCCGTAACAGAATTACTAACCTCTTCTAATACAAGTATTTAAGTCTGCATTCTCAAAGATAGTTCTCTTACCAAAAATATGGAATATGCTAAAACCATGATGCCAGATTCATTTTCTTAGTTTTGAATATCTATAAAATTTAATTAATCCTACTGGTAACTTAAAAGTATTTCTCTCTTGGTTTCCACTTATCAGGTACAAAAAGTAGCTCAGATAAAATTAGCTGGCAAATAAGAGGGCATATTTTGGGGGATATTACTTGCAGGACTGTCATAATGAAATTTTTGGATAGACTAGACCACAAGAGTCTTCAGAAGAATTCACGGTAATGTTTTCTATAGATAACCTTTTTCTTTCTTCTGCCATTATATATTCATTGGTTTTTCTCTTCCCATTCAATAGTTACTTATTTACCATAAGTACCTACATATAAGAGGGAAAGCTGGTTAAAATTCCATTGCATCCTTCATGTTTTCATTTTTATATTCCAACAACAAACTAGCAGAAAATGAAACCAAAAAAGCAAGCCCATTTACAATAGTCACTAAAAAAATAAAATACCTAGGAATAAATTTAACCAAGCAGGTGAAAGATCTCTACAACAAGAACTACAAATTACTGTCAAAAGAAATTAAAGAGGACGTAAAAAGATGGAAAGACATTCCATGCTCTTGGATTGGAAGAATTAACTGTGAAATTGTCCATACTACCCAAAGCTATTTACAGATTCAGTGCAATCCCCATCAAAATACCGATGATATTCTTCACAGAAACAGAAAAGACAATCCTAACATTCATGTGGAACAACAAAAGACCACAAATAGCCAAAGCGATCCTGAGCAAAAAAAAATAAAGCCAGAGGCCTTATACTACCTGACTTCAAATTATACTACAAAACTATGGTAACCAAAACAGCATGGTGGTGGCATAAAAACAGACACCCAGACCAATGGAACAGAGTAGAGAACCCATAAATCAACCCACATACTTACTGCCAACTGATCTTTGACAAAGGCAACAACAAAATACATTGGAGAAAAGATTTCCTCTTCAATAAGTGGTACTGGGAAAACTGGATATCCATATGTAGAAGAATGAAACTAGCCCTATACCTCTTGCCATATGCCAAAGCCAACTCAAAAATGGATTAAAGACTTAAATATATGACCTGAAACTATAAAACTCCTAAAAGAAAACATAGAGGAAACACTTCAGGAAGTAGGACTGGGCAAAGACTTTATGAATAAGACTCCACAGCCAGTAAAGGAAGAAATAAACAAATGGGATTATATCAAACTAAAAAGTTTCTGCACAGCAAAGGTAACAATTAATAGAGCAAAAAGACAACCTACAGAATGGGAGAAAATATTTACAAACTATGCATCTGACAAGGGATTAATATCCAGAATATACAAGGAACTCAATCAACTTATCAGAGGGCCAGCCCATGGCTCACTTGTGAGAGTGTGGTGCTGAAAACCAAGGCCACGGGTTTGGATCCCTATATAGGGATGGCCGGTTAGCTCACTTGGAAGAGTGTGGTGCTCACAACACCAAGTCAAGGGTTAAGATCCCCTTACTGGTCCTCTTTTGGGGAAAAAAAAAAAAAAACTTAACAGGAAAAAAACAACCCAATTAAAAAAAAGGTGGTGAATAGGCAAAGGAGCTGAATAAGCATTTCTCAAAGGAAGATATACAAATGGCCAATGGATACATGAAATAATTCTCAATATCACTAAGCATCTGGGAAATGCAAATCATACCCACATTGAGATATCATCCCATCCCAGTTAGTCTAGCTGTTATCAAAAAGATAGGGAGTAGCAAACGCTGGTGAGGATGTGGAGATAGGAGAACCCTCCTACACTGTTGGTGGGACTGTAAATTATTGCAGCCATTATGGAAAACAGTATGGAATTTCCTCCAACAACTACAGATAGAACTGCCATACGATCCAGCAATCCCACTACTGGATTTATACGCAAAGGAATGGAAACCAGCATGTCAAAGGGATACCTGCACTCCCGTGTTCATTGCAGGTCTATAATAGCCAAGAGGTGAGATTACCCTAAATGTCTATTGACAGGTGACCAGATAAGAAAGATGTGGCATATATACACAATGGAGTACTATTCTGCCATTTGCAGGTTCAGATCCCTGTACTGTCCAACTGCCAAAAAAAAAAAAATTAGATTTGGTTTCTTTTCTAATAAATATAAGGCTATCCATATTTTATGTCTTTTCCTGTACCTGCTATGATCATTTATGTCTGTCAAAGAATTTAACTTTTCATTTAAGTTGTTGAATTTATTGGCATAAATTTGTTTATAACATTCCCTTATTTGGTTAAAGTCTGTGGGGTCTGTAGTGATGTCTTTTTCCTTTCTGATATTGGTAATTTGTGTCTTCTTTTTTTATTGATCTGTCTTTTTTGAGGCTTATCAATTATTTTGATCTTTTCAAGGAATCATATTTTGGTTTCATTAAGTTTTGCCTTTGTTTATTCTGTTTTATATTTTATTGATTTTTATTTTACAAACCATTTCCTTTTATCTACTTAATTTAGATTTAATTTTTTCATCTTTTCCTAGCTTCTTAAGATGGAAGCTTAAGTTCTTGATTTTATACTTTTTATTTTTATTTTTCCTCTAAGCACTTTTGTAAATTTCCAACTAAATAGTGGTTTTGCTGCATTCCTCAAGTTTTAGTATGATACATTGTGGTTTCCTCATGATTCAATTTAAATTATATTCTAATATGTGATTTCATTTTTAATCAGTGGGTTATTTAGAAATATATTATTTGATTTCCAAATATCTGGGGATTTTCCAGGGGTTTTTGTAGGTTTTATCATTTTTTTTAAATCATTGAACTATAGTTTAATTTCCTGTGGTCAGAGAATGTACTCAGCATATTTCAGTCCTCTTAAATTTACTGGGATTTGTTCTGTGGTCCAGCATATATTCTATCTCAATGAATTTAAAGACTATGTAGTCTTCCTTCATTGGGTGTTGTGTCCTAAAAATATCCATTTTTCTATTTCTCTTTCCAGTGTCGTCATTTCTTGCTTCATATATTTTGAACAGAGCTCTGTTACTAGGTACACACACATTTAGGACTGTTAAGTCTTCTTGATAAATGTACTTTTTTATTACTGTGAATAAAATAAATTTATTTTAATAAAAATAAAATGTATTACTTATAATGTTCTTTACTCTGAAATCCACCTTGTCTGATATATGCAGTCACTCCAGGTTTCTAATAATTAATATTTGCATGCTATGTCTTTTTCTGTCATTTTACTGTAACCTAACTTTGTCTTTGTATTTAAAATGCCTCTCTTACGAGCTGGCTGTTAGCTCAGTTGATTAGAGTGCAGAGTTAGAACACCAAGGTCAAGGGTTCAAATCCCTGTATTGGTCAACCAGCAAAATAAATTAATTAATTAAATTAAATGCCTTTTTTATAGGCAGTGTATAGCTGAGGCTTGCTTTTTATCCAATCTGGTGATTGCTCCCTATCAGAGCATTTAGATCACTTGTATTTAATGTAATTATTAATATGGTTGTTGCCTTTTCTCTTCTTTTCCTGTCTTCTTTGGGACATTGAGGTTTATTTTTTCTCCCCACTGTTGTAGTTTACCTTCCCTTTTGACTTATTAGCTATGCCTCTTTGCTTTATTTTATTTTTAGCAGTTACTCTTGAATTTACAGTATGGATCATAAACTTATTGTGATTCTATGATCAAATAATATTATGTCATTTTACATATATGAGAACCTTACAGTATAATACTATACTTCCATTTCCCCCTTCTTTCCTTTTCACCTATTGTTGTCATTCATTTTATTTATATATGTCATAAATTTATGTCATAAATCTACAAAATTTATCATTATTTGCTAAACTTTTTTGATTTTATATTTATACCTTTTTTCTCTTACACTAAATGTCTTCGTTCCTGATATTATCATAATATTTTATTTGCTTTATCTTGCAGTATATATAAGTAGTTTCAAACTGCAGTATATATTAGTAGTTTCTTTACTATGGGATAAAGATATTAGAACAAAAGCTGTTTGATAGAACTGGAAAATGATTCAAAGCATGTAAAAATTGGAGAGGAATCGCTCCTTGCAAGAATAGAACTATACTTGGTTAACATTTGCATTATACAGCTACTTGTCTGTGAGAGGCAACACAACTAGAACTCAAGCAAAGAGCCTCAGTCTTACTGGCTTGAGGATGGATGTCAGAAAGCCCTCAAATTTGCATATAAATTACCATCCAAATCTTTGGTTTTGGCCAAAACCTGAGTACACATGTGGAATACAAACTCCAAGGAACTGGGCAGGAAACAACAGCTGAAAGACAAAAATCAAAACAAACAAACAAAAAAGCCCAACTGAACAGAAGATATAACGATCATAAATGTGTATATAACTAATCGTAGAGCTACAAAATACATGAAGCAAAAACAACAGAAGTGAAGAAAGAAATAGACAAATCTATAATTATAATTGGAGATGTCAACATCCTTCTTCAGTAATTGAAAGGAAATGGCGATAGAAAATCAGTAAGGATACAGAAGACTTGACCAGCACTATTAACCAACTTTACCTAATTGGCATTCAAAGAACACTCTACCGCACCAGAGTAGAATATATGTTCTATTAAAGTACACATGGAACATTCAGCAAGACTATATACTGGACCATAAACCAGTTTCAGTAAGTTTAAAAGGATTGATATTATACAGAGTAAGTTATTTGACCAATCAGAATTAAATTAGAAATCAATAACAGAAAGACCCCTGAAAATACTCAAATATTTAGAAATTAAATTATTCAAACAGTAATCTGTTGCTGCTTTTAAAAATCACCCCAGACTTTACGGCGAAAAAACAATAGTTTATTATCTCTCACCATTCTGGGTGTTGACTGTATTTTTTTGTTGGTGGTGGTTTTGCCTGAGATTACTCAAATAGCTGAATTTAGCAAGAAGGTCTGCTGGAGAGCTGGGCTCAGCTGAGATGGCTGGGTCTTTCCCTTATTTGGTCTTTCATCTCCAAATAGGTTAAACTGGGCTTCCCCACATGAAGGTGGCACATTCCAAGAAGTCAAGTCCCAATAGCACTTATGGAGGAACCTCTGCTTCCATCAAATTGTTGAATGCCCCATTGATCAAAGCAAATCACATGGACAAGCCCAAAATCAATGTGGGAAGGGACTACATAGATACCAGAAGGCATGATTTGTTGAGAACCATTAGTGTAACAATTTACCACAGTCAGTATGACCTAGGTTAAATCATTTTTCTCTTCTATAAAGTGGACTTTATAATATCCCCTCCTAGAATTGTTTTGTGGATTAAATGAAATAGTATAATCATATAGTTCCTAGTACATATAATAAAAGTTGTTTGGAGTGGTTTTTTAAAGATACCAGAGATAGAGTGTCAAGTACTGTTATCTACTATTATTATAAATAAGGCACTGTCCTAAGGTTACAATAGACATAGTCCTTGTCCTTAGAGAAATGATATTGTGAAGGCAAATGAATTAGGCCCAAATTAGATTTACAGACTTTAAAACTATCAAAATATTTCATAAACTTAACTATGGCTTGACACTTGGATATGATTATGTTAAATTTTGTATTAAAATCAAAGTAATTGTGGTAATACTCCAAGATTGTGTGTCCTAAAAGATCTGGATTTTTTAAACATTGTTTTAAAAAGCTCTACCTCTTTAAGAGTTCCAAAATGATTTGGTCAGTATCTAGAATGCTATCAAGTTTATAGAGAGCTATGTTCTGAAAATTTTTAATCAATTGGCAAATCATCAAAATCCATTTAAAAACACAGGAAAATTCTGCTTTTTAAACAATTGTTAAAATATAAGCAGGTGGAACCCTGAAGGGAGGATGGCAGTATTTAATTCTGGAACTGCAGTCCAAATCTAAGTTTGCATATACGTGTTCACCAGTTGTTTGGTAAAGCACTGACAAAAATAAATCTTATGAAAACCAGATTACTTGTTGAGGAAATAGAATATACTGAACACTTCTCTCTCTGTTGCTTCAATAGTTAAATGACTCACATGTATGATTTCTTAGAAAGAGCTTGTTCATTCACTTTTTTTAACATTTCATTACTTTTAAATGCATATTAGAATGGTGTGGGACAACTGAATATCTATATACAAAAGAATGAAGTTGGACCCTGTTAAGAGATATTATTAGATAAAAGATAGTGTTAGGCCCATTAAAATTTTAAAAAGTTTATTAGAGCAGGCAGCGATTCATGAATTGGGCAGCACCAGACGACATGTAGTTTGCCAAAGAAGCACAAGGGGAAGGCTTTTATAGAGTAAACTCAGAAGCAAGGCAAAGAGAATATTTGATTGGTTAAAGTGGAGCAGTAGGCTTATTTGGGTCATTCCACAGGAAAGTCCCTAGTTTAGAAGGTAGTTGGCAGTTTCAGATTGGTAAACTTAAGTTTCATTTTATTGTTTTCACTGAGTTGGGTTTCAGTTTGCTTAGATAGGAACCCAGGGTACTGGAGCCGTCTCAGTCTAATGGCCTTTCAATTAATTATTTTAACAACCCCTACTTCACATCATATACAACAATTAACTCAAAATGAACACCTAAATATAACAGCTAAAGCTATAAAACTCTTACAAGAAACCATAGGGGTAAGTCTTCATGAACTTGGATTAGTTTCTTAGATATGACACTACAAGTCCAAGCAGCAAAAGAAAAACTAGGCGAATTGGACTTCATTGCAATTAAAAACTTTCACACTTCAAAAGACACTACGAAGAAAGTGAAAGAAACCAAAGAATGGGAAAAATATTTGCTGATCATGTACCTGATAAGGGACTTGTTTCTAGAATACACAAAAACTCATATAATAAAAGGACAAAATATAAAGGACAATTAAAAGACAACCCAATTTTAAAATGGGCAAAGATCTGAATAGACATTTTTCCAAAGAAGATGTGCAAATGACAGATAAGCACATGAAAAGATGCTCGACATCATTAGTCATCAAGGATATGCAAACAAAACCATGGTGAGGTACTACTTCATACCCACTAGGACGGCTAGAATAAAAGGGCAGACATTAACAAGTGTTTCTCAGAGTGTGAAGAAACCCTTATACCCTGCTGGTGGGATCAAATGGTGCAGCTACTTTGAAAAACAGTCTGGCATTTCTCCAAATGGTTAAACTTTAAACCCAGCAACGCCATTTCTAGGCATATACCCAAGAGAAATGAAAACATACGTCCATACAAAAACCTATACACAAATTTTATAGCAACATCATTCATAGTAGCCTAAAAATAGAAACAACCCAAATGTCCATCAACTGACAAACGGGTAAACAAAAGTTTACCCGTACGATAGACTATTTGGGACTATTTGGCCGTTGAAAGAAATGAAATACTGATACATGTTACAACATGTATGAATCTTGAAAACATCACGCTAAGTGAAAGCTAGTCACAAAAGACCACATATTATATGATCACATTTATATTACATGTCCAGAATAGGCAAATCTACAGAGACAGAAAGTAGACTAATGGTTGCTGGGGACTATAGGGAATGAAGGGAAAGGAGAATAATAGCTAAATGGTACAGGGTTTCTTTCGGAGGTGATTAAAATGTTCTAAAATTAACTGTATAAATCACAGAATTATAGAATTTAATGAGTGAATTATGTGGTATGTGAGCAATATGTCAATACAACTATTACTCCAAGAAAAAGAAAGAGAAATTATCAGAAGAATAAGCAGATTTTTGTAAGAGTATTTACCAAATGGTGTGCCTCTAACCCAAAAACTGTAATTATCATATATAAAGACCTATATGATAACCCAAGCCATTGAATTGTGCACTTTAAAGTGGTTAAGATGGTGGATTTTATGTAATGTGAATTTTAACTCAATTTTTAAAAATCTGTAATGCTTAAAAATCTTTGGATAACAAAAGTAATTCAGCATTGAAATCCCAGTGAAACAAATCAAAGCTCAAATTGTTTTTGATACCAACTTCCCAAGCAGAGAATCCAGAAGGTGATCAACATTGTATACCAAAAGGGCTCAGTGAGGGCACTTGTTGTCCAACAGTCCCACCAGAAGCCACCAAGTGAGGGTCCTCAAAATTATTATATTGGAACCTTAAGGAAGAGACCACCTCTCTAATAGAAACAATGAAGCTAAATTTATTATTTGCTAGCAGATTTTCAAAACGGGGAATGTTCCAGGAATTGGTTCACTTTTAGCCATGAGTTTAGAGATTGGAAGACTATCAGCCGCAGGAATAGAAGCAGGTTCCCTCAGTGAGGCTGGTGTTGATTGTTTGCCTTCCAGAAGCATGGAGCTGTCACTGATGGGTTGACTTTCAGCGGCCTGGCTATTAGAGCAATGCAATTACTTGTTTGATTAGGACAGTTTTAAAACTGGTTCTATGGTTACTTGCTTATGGTTTATGGAATGAGGGCTAATGCACAGGCAATAATTCCCTTTCATGAATATGGAGAATACGAACTTTTTATTCTCAACCCCTCCTATTTCTGACAGCTACATCATAATTTACGCTAAAAGCAAAAAGACATTACTGTTAACAAAGAAGTTAATACACAAGGCAGCCAATCAAAGGGGAAGTTCTTTAAGCTTGTGCTAAAGAGTATTAGAATTATTAAAGAGAAGCACTTCATTATTAAAAATTATTGTTAAAGGGAAACAATCCATAACTCAGTGTCATTGCATGGTAGTCTTTTAAGGTTAATTTCAACTGAAGTGGTAGAGTCTGTTCAAAGTAAAATCTTTTCTTGGAAAAGCAGTAGAAGTGCTTTTATATAGGATAGTCACTCAAAAAAGACTAAACACATAACAGAATAGCACTGAATGTCAGTGCTCCAGTCCTAAAGAAGCCCCCAGTTATATCAAAAAGGTAAAAAATTAAAGAGCTAATTTTGGGCTTCCAGTCAAGATGGTGGAATAGACAGTCCCCAGCATCACTGTCTCCCACAAATCAACCAATTTACAACTATAAAAAAGCAACACAGCCAAGCTGGGGCTGCTAGAGCTCAGGGGAAGAGATGGGGAGACCTGTGGAGTGCATGCATGTGGGAGAAGCCACAATGAGAGAAAGAATAAACCACTCCAACCATTTCGTGCCACGGCTGCTTTAAGGCTGGAGCTGCTGAGTGCATGGAGGAGCTAGCAAAAGCTGCAGCTGGGCCCTTCAGATGGAGTTGCTTAGAGGCAGCAGGGGAGAAGGGTCCATGGTGGCCCCCAGGCCAGCAAGACCACTAATAGGGTTCCTATGAACCCACATAGGAGCAAGGAGCCATAACAGCTGAAAAAAAAGTAGCCACTCAGAGCCCAGTGAGTCATCGTAAGGGACGGGTGCACGGTCCATCCCATGGGAAGTGTTTGCAGCATGGGCGGTGGGGAGATGGGCCCACTGGGGGAACACTGGGGCACAGCAAGGACAGCTGACAGGCACCCCAATCAGTGAAGGAATACTCAAAGGAGACTGGTCAGGAATATAGAATTGCATGGGGTGTGGTTTGATGAAAAGACTAAGGCTCAGATCAGAGTTTCTACACAACCCAGGTGTACCTGGTCTCTGGAGAGCCGGAGGTACCTATAAGGTCAACCATTAAAACCTGAGCTGCACAAAAAGCCTTCCCTAGGGAATCGGCAGCAAAGCAGCAATTGAACTAAACCACACAGCTCAAGTACTGGTCCCCACAGGAAGTTCCCCCATTTTAGAAGTAAGCAAAGGACAAAAAATTAGTTCTGGCCCAGACACACCGCCAGCACCTTGGGGCCTGCCTGGGAACCTGAGGTATGGAGCCAGGGACCAGACCCCCCCACACACAACCAGATACTTCGCCAGCACCAAGGAGCATGCCAAAAACATCACCTCCATGTTGGTGGCCCAGCACAGCCAACACAATAACCACGGCTGCCACGAAAGTGGCTAGATGTCACAACCACCACGCAGATGATCTGCCAGCCACTGGACTGCATTGACACAAGGAGAGTCACCAGCAGAGACAAAGAAAAGAAGAGGATGTCTCTCTCCACAAAGCCTATTCCAGAGTGACAGAAGAAGCATCTGCTCTATGATAATATTGGGAGACCTGAACACACCTCTCAGCATTGGACAGATGATCTAGGCAAAAATCAACAGAGTAAACCATTACTCTTTCATAAGGAGAGAAGAAATCTAGGGTTATCAGGTGGGGGAGGGGGGAGTGAGTGGGGAATAGGGAGAGATTGAACAAGGGGCATAAAAAATAAGTACGATTTGCAACAATATATATGCTAGTAATATTGATTTGATTCACATATGTCAACATTGAACCCCCAAAATATGTAGAATCAATTATGATTCAATAAAAATTTTTTTAAAAACTAATTATAATATAATGTGCATCACATTATAATTAGATCAGGACAGAGTGCTTTATGAGCAGAGAGAACAGAGTGATTAACTGCCAAAGGTAGGAGGAGGAATAGTTAGGAAAATCTTCATAGAAAGGGTAATGTTTGAACTGGCCCTCAAAGGATAAGAGCTCTTAGGCATGAAAAAGCAATGAAAAGTCATTGTACTCAGAGGCACAGTCATGAACAAAGGCATAAGAGCACATGATGTATTGGAGGAGCAGTGAGTAGGACAGTGGTGTGGGAGCATAGGGTAAATGGAAAGAAGTAGTAGAAGGAAATAATCCAGTCCAGTTATGAAAGATATTTTATTCCAAGTTAAGAATTAATTTTTTACTCATAGGCAGTCAGGAGTCATGAGGTTTTTAAGCAGGTGAGTGACATGATGAGGTCATTCATAGACTATAAAAGATGGATTATAGAGGAGAAGAAAAAGTCTGGGAAATGGGTTAGAAGTCTACTGAAAGTGCTGGATTTTAGGACGTTCTGAGGCATAGCCTTATTAACAAGAAAAGAAAGCAAACTTTATGACACATTAATCTCCTCCTATTCATAAGATATATTTGATGTATCATCAGTACTGTACCCTTGTCAAAATGCAAATATGGCTTTGCCATTGTCAGAGGGCCCTGATTCTTGTTCTTGGTTTGTGTTTCTCTCTCTCTCTTTCTCCCCCTCCGTCCCTCCCCATCCCCATCTCTTCCTCTCTCCAAATGAAAAATTAGCATCTATGCCAAGGAAGAACTGCTGGTGAATATCAAGATTGTTCTAGTTAATAAACTGGGAATAACAATCAATTTGAGAAGAAAATGCCTTGATTTCTGACCGTTTTCTTGGTTTTCTTAGATAATTAAGTTGAAAGCTGAAGCCCGGCTGGACTTGCTAAAGCAGATTGGTGTTTCTGTGGACACATGGCTAAAGAGTGCCATGAACCAAGTAATGGAAGAACTGGAAAATGAGCAATGGGCCCGCCCTCCTGCAGTGACCAGTAATGGCACTTTACACTCGGTATGGTTTCTTTTCTTGGATGTGATGGACTGATTTTGATTGAATGATGCTCTTCTTTGGCTCTGTAGTCAAACTTAATAATAGCCAACTTTTAAAAGAAAAGATAATCATTTGCTAGTGGTTTGGGGTTTTTTTTCAGCCTATTACTAATTGATTTAAACTTAATGCGGGAGGGTGAAGAAAGGAAAAAACTAGTGTTTTTTGTTGTTGTTTTTTAATGTGCAGCAAGGAATATATTGTTACTAGTTGGGTTATCAATGCTGATCTGTCAAACTCATTATCCCGTTCAAGAAGTAAATATGCTTCTTGTTTGGAAGTAGTAGAATAGAAAACTTAATCTAGTGTTTCTGAAGGTCTCAGAGATTTACTCTGGTGAAAATGAAAATAAACATCCAGAGAGTTGTAAACGATCTTAAAGAAGTAAAAGGAACACTCTTAGTGTATGGGCTTATTCTGAAGGCAACTTCAGTTCTCAAGGGCTTTTGTACTCTCCTTACAAGGAGACAGTGCTAGTGGGGTTTTACAGACAAGGCCAGGACACACGCTTAAGTTTTCTTCTAGTTTTCTTACTTTCCATTCTGATGCCATCCAGCTCAACCTCAGTTTTTCATGTTTGAGATCTGAGTACCAGAAAAGTTCAGTGATTTGACTGATATTACATAGTGGATATGTGATGCATAACTGGTCAGAGAGAAGTAATTTCTATTGCCACATCCCGATCCATTACTTTCTGTCACCCTGTATACTTCCTTAATGGTATTTATTACAGTTTGTATCCATCTTCCTTATTTTTTTCTTTTGTTTATTGTCTATCTTCCTCTCTATAATGTAATTGCCATATTTTCCTGGATCACTGCTGTGCACCGCAAAGTGCCAGGCACATAGTAGGTACTCAATAATTATTTGTTGGAGCAAGAAATGAATGAATGGATGCATGGATAGGTGGAATAGTGGCAAACCAAAAGCTAAAATTTGAATCTCCTGATTTCGCACTATGTTCATAGTGCCTCTTTAATGTTTGTGCACTTCAGATGTAAAATATCCTTGCTAGAGAAACTGGCCAAAGTCTAAAAACATTCCTGGAAGTTTTGTCAATTTTTTTACATAGCATTCTGATTTTCTAATGGGAATACACTTGTACATTTAAAAAGGATTGTGTGTGTTTGTACATTTTAAGGAAAAACAATCTATTGAAGGTGATTATTTTTATTTCACTATTAATGGTAATCCAGCAAGGGGGAAGAAGCACACATCACCCACTTGAGGTTGGGGATAGAAGAGCTTGCCCTGTTTTCCTTAGAACAGAGTTGCTCCATATTATGAAATACTTCTTCCTATTGTGTCTTTTAAAAGTCATAATTCTCATCTACTTTAGGCTGTTCTGTTGTACAGAGTTTATGATGACAGCAAATTCCAGCCATGGTTTACAACCAATTAAGCCCTTGATTTTCCCTGGGCTAGCACCTTTTGTAACTAAATCAAATGAGCAAGTACTTATTGCCTGTCCTTGTGCTAATTTCCTGGGCAAATTGGAGATGAACAAGACTTGGTCTCTCTCCTCAAAGAGCTTACAAGCTGGGAGAGCAGATTGATATTAATGGATCATAGTGATACGCACTGTCTGACTGGGCTACTGGCTGGCACACTTGAAATTGCTTACTCCTAACTCATCATCACACTTTGGAAAAAGTACGCTTCTCTCAGGTGTCTGAGAAGTTGAGTTAAATGACTCTCAGACCCCCTGCAGCTCCAAAATCTCATGATTCTGTGAAATGTTATCAGACAACCTCAATAACAGCTGGAAGAATAAGGAAGAAGTTTGCCCCATGAAGGAAATGTCATTTGAGAAAGTCCTTGAAGAATTTTAACAAGAGATAAAGAGGGCTTCTGAGTGTGAAGGGCGTGAAGGAGATGCACCTAGTACAGTGGCATGTAGTAAGTGTTGAATAATTTGGGTATTCTGGTGACCTGTCCAAAGACATAAGCTCATTGAGACATGTCATATCCTCTGTGAAGGGAGCATTTTGTAACCTCGTCACACTTGTCTCTTCCCTCTAGTCAGTCTTATGAAGCCTGTGTCTTCTCTTTTTCAACTGAGAGATATTTTGTAGATCTACTGACAGTATAGACAAAGGAGAGATGTAGGCACAAAATAGCTTAATGAGGACCCAATATTTATTTAACCTGCTTTTAAATAACAGCACTGAAATAATTTAGAGGGGGTTGTATTTCTTCAAACTTAAAGTTAGCTGCCTGAAGAACATGAAACAGAAATACACATTCTGGGTACCAAATTATTTCTTCCGTTATGGATGCCAACAAAAGCATTACTCATCTGGAAAACATGATTAATACTACTGTCAGACATTAACAGTGTAACTGAAAAGTGCCTTATGGAAGATAAATGTTTTTAAAATATACAGTCTGTTTACTTTATATAATGAGAAAGAAGTCATACTTACTTGGGTATTAACTCTTTTCCTTCTGTATCATGCTGTGGTAGAGAAGAAAATGACCAATGGCTTCATGCTTACAGCATAGTTAGCAATTTAATGTATTTCCTTCTTCTTTTATTTATTTTTAAATTGACAAGGAAAAATTATATATATTTATGGTATACAGCATGGTATTTTGATATGTATTCCTTTTTCTAAATATACTTATGATAATAAAGTTAATTTTGTGTATTTTTCTATCTGACATTCCATGTTGCTGAATAATCTTCATAATCATTCTTTTAATGTCTGTATAATATTCCATAAGGAAGTTGTACCATAATTCTCTTAACTATTCTTTTATAGCTTTAATATTTAGATTGCTTCCAGATTTTCACTATTCTAAATAAACAGGTTTTGTTTTTTTTGTTTTTTTGTTTTTTTTAAAAGATGACCGGTAAGGGGATCTCAACCCTTGGCTTGGTGTTGTCAGCACCACGCTCAGCCAGTGAGCAAACCGGCCATCCCTATATGGGATCCGAACCCATGGCCTTGGTGTTATCAGCACCACACTCTACCGAGTGAGCCACGGGCCGGCCCAAATAAACAGTTTTATATATAATTATTTTTTCCATATTGGAGATTTTTTTCTGTAATGTAGATTCTCAGAAGTAGGTTTACTGGGTCAGAGAGCTATTGTCCTTTGAGATTGGTTTATTTTTATTCTTTCTATTTTTTTTTTTCTTAGATTTTCAAACTATAGCTGACAGTGTTTACATGACTTCCCTGTCTTTAGCCACTCCCCTAACTATTGTGCAAAGGTAAACTGTAGTCTCCTTTGTTGTATTGCCTCCCTAAGAGTGTTACTTAGAAATAAATTCTTACCCCAGTCATTATAAAGGCCATGCTGAATAATGTTAAAAGGCGAGGAGATTAAATATTTTTTAACCTTCGGGATGGTAGTTTGGTCCTCAGCTGACTTATTACTGCCTAATAGTCTTGTAGTACAGTGGGCTTTGTTTTTGAAATATGAAAATCTTTTTGTTTAGCTGGAGCTCATCCCAAAGAAAATTATTTCATTATTGTAATGAAATAAGTATAAACTGTTGAAAATAATAGTATGCACCTGTAAAAATCATTTCAGTTACTTTTATATTTACAGTATTGCCAAATGGACAATTGTCTTTTTATTGAACTAAACTCCATACTCAAAATGCCCACTTTTAGTGAAACTGACATTTCAAATTCCCAGTGGGATCAATTTGATTCAATTCAATAAGCATGTATTGAGCCTGCACTACTCATGAGATACTTGGCTAGGTGCTGAGAATTACCAGAGTATCTATTGAGTTAGTGTCCACAGATTGAGAGAACTAGTCTCACTGACAGCCAAGACCAAAAGATGGGCATTGAAAAGATGTAGAGAATTTCACCTCTAAGAGAAGTGTCTCCAGCCACATTGTTCTTTGACTCTCTGCATAGACATAATAACAAGTAAATTTCCTGACACAGTTTCTTATGCATAGTACATATCCAAAAATATTCATCTGAACCTCAAGATAAGAATTTTACTCCGGTTCTACTGACTAAGGTTAAATTACCACTAAAAGGAGAGAGTTTACATTGATAAAGGGTGTTATATACTAGGTGCTGTGGCAGGCATATTCATACATTATCTATATGAGCACAATTAATTAATGAGCACAATTAATTAATGAGTACATCAATCCCGAGTGTATTTATGATGAGATAGACTTGGAAGAATTAAATACCTTGCCCAAGGGCACATAGCTTGTAAGTGAGGAGAACTAGTATTTGAATCCAGATGTATCTGCCTCTAAAGCCCTGCTCTTTACCATACTCTGTTATTTTTTACCACACTCTGAATTTTCCTTTATTCCTCTAACCTTTATCATGATTCATTTTAATTGCTGTGAAATCTTTTTTTCCTTTTTTTAAGCATCTGTCATCATTGAATGTCCCCTTTCCAGTGTCATTAATGGTCTTGTAGCACTTCAAGTGCTGTGTGACCAGTTGATATTAAATTTCTCAAGCTTTACTAATATTTTTTAACAGCTTTACTTAGGCATAATTGACATACAGTAGGCTGTCCATATTCAAAGTGCACAATTTGATACTTTTTGATTATATTGTACACCAGTGAAACAATGGCTACAATTAGGATAATGAATATATCTGTTACCCCCAAAAGTTTTCTTCATGATCCTTTGTAATCTCTTCTTCCTGTCTCTCGTCAACCACTGATCTACTTTCTGTCACTATAGGTTAGTTTGCCTTTCCTAGAATTTTATATAAACAGAATCCTATAGTATGTACTCTTTTTTTTTTTTTTTTTTTTGGCAGATTACTCAGTACAGGGATCAAATCCCAGACCTTGATGTTATCAGCACCATGCTTTTACCAACTGAGCTAACCAGCCAGCCCCTGTACTCTTTTTTGTCTGGCTTCTCTGACTCAGCCTGACTATTTTGAAGATCATCCATGTTGTTGAATGTGTCAATAGTTCATTTATTTTCATTGCTGAGTAATATTCCATTGTATGGATATACTACAGTTTGTTTATCCATTTACCTGATGATGGACATTTGGATTATTTTGGACTATTACAAGTAAAACTTCTATGAATATATGCTTTGGGTGGGTCATATGGTGGGTACATGTTTAAAACTTTAAGAAACTGACAAACTTTTTGAAAGTGGTTGTACCATTCTACATTCCTACCAATAGTGTTCCAGTTGTTTCATAACTTTGCCAACACTTGGTATGGTCAGTCTTTTTAATTTTAGACATTCTAATAGGTGTGTAGTAGTGTATTATTGTGGTTTTAATTTTCATTTCCTAGTATTAAGCATCTTCTCCTGTGTTTATTTGCATCTGTATTTCTTCTTTGGTGAAATGTCTGGTCAGATCTCTTGCCGTTTTTTATTGCGTTGCTTGTTTTCTTTTTATTGAGTTTTGAGAGTTCTTTTTATTCTCAGGATACAAATCCTTGATCAGGTATACTATTTATGCAATTTTCTCCCAGTCTGTGTCTTGTCTTCAAGTTTTCTTTCTTTCTTTTTTTTTAAAGATGACCGGTAAGGGGATCTTAACCCTTAACTTGGTGTTGTCAGCACCATGCTCTCCCAAGTGAGCTAACTGGCCATCCCTGTGTAGGGATCCGAACCTGTCAAATTTTCTTAACAATGTCTTTCAAAGAGCACAAATTTTTAATTTTGATGATGTCCAACTTACTTTTTTGTTTATGGATCATACTTTTGGTGTGGTAACTAAGAAATCTTTGCCTAGATCATAAAGATTTTGTACTATATTTTCTTCTAGAAGTTTTAGGTTTTATATTAATCTATGATCCAGTATGAGTTAATCTTTAAATATGGTGAAAAGAATGAATCAAAGTTTATTTTTGTGAACTTTTTTTTTGTCCATTTTTTTAAGACTGTTCTTACTCCACTGAATTGCCTTCACATCTTTGTCAAAAATCAGTTGATCGTATATGTGGATCTCTTTCTTGATTTTTTTTGTTCTGTTCCATTGATCTGTTTGTCTAGCATAATGCCAGATGCCAGAACTATACTGTCTTAATTACTGTAATTTTATAAGTCTTTAAGTCATCTAATGTAAATCCTCCAACTTTCTTCTTTCTCAAAGTTGTTTTGGGTGTTTTAGATCCTTTGCATTTTCATATGAATTTTAAAATCAGTTTTCTACCAAAAAGTCTGCCAGAATTTTTTTATTAGGATTGCAGTGAATCTGTGGATCAATTTGAAGATAATTGACATCTTAACAATATTGAGTTTTCCAGTCCATAAACAATATGCTTCTCCATTTATTTAGGACTTTAATTTCTCTCTGCAATGTTTTTTTTTTTCTTTTTTTTTTTTTTCGTTAAATTTTTATTTTGTCAATATACAATGTATATGATTATTATGGCCCATCACCGACACCTCCCTCCCACCTCCCTCTCTCACCTCCCCCCCAAGAATGTCCTTTCCGTTTGCTTGTTGTAACAACTTCAAAAAGGTATAGTTGTTATATCTTCTTCCCCACCCCACCCCCCCGGTTTTTTTTGTGTGTATGTGGGTGAATTAATTTGTTTATTTTTTAGCTCCCACCAATGAGTGAGAACATGTGGTATTTCTTTTTCTCTGCCTGACTCGTTTCACTCAATTATTATTCTCTCAAGGTCCATCCATGTTGTTGCAAATGGCAGTATTTCATTCGTTTTTATAGCTGAGTAGTATTCCATTGTGTAGATATACCACATTTTCCGTATCCACTCATCCGATGATGGACATTTGGGCTGATTCCAAC